>NW_026558098.1:958358-1064685 GCF_026930045.1 Uloborus diversus | reverse complement strand
ATGGAGCTGTTTAATATTCGCGCATAAGTAGGAGAGTTTGCGGTCTCTCCCCCAAAAAATGTTTGTTAGGAACGTATTTTTTGACTCTTTGATGGTTAATAGGAGGATTCGGACGCTTGAAAGTTGGGAAATTTTTTTTGGAATTTGAGGGTTATATTTTCGAAAACATAAATGTTTTGCTATCTTCAGTGACTTGAAGGGAAATGATGGGATTCAAAAATTTTCCACAGTCGATTTTTTGATATTAGAGCTTCAAAAACGCAATTTTAGATATCTTGAGTGATGCAAAGAAACGGGGTTCGGGGGCCTTCCCCCGGAAAAAAATTTCGGAATTGAAGTCCTTAAAACGCAACTGTAGGCCACCTTTGATGACGTAGCAGACGACATGGGTCAGACCTTTTCCCTAGAAATGTTTCGGCGTAGAAGTTCTAAAAACGCAGTTTTAGACCATCTTTGAATGATGTTGAAAGATGAGGAAAAGAAGGACATGGGGGCTCATTCGAAATTGGAGCCTTCAAAATGCGATGGTTAGCCATCTTTATTATGTCATATTATAATTAAGATAATTAATTAGAACAAGAATATTACTGTTATAATTATTCCAGATTAATAATATATATGATCCAGATCCAGATTCATAATGGTCAGGCGCTATCTCTCAACTCTTCGATATTGAAGATTCAAAAGGCATGTTAGTGGATCTTTTAATGAAAGGGTTAAGGGCTCGGGGCCTCTCCCCCGGACTGTTTTTGGTATTGAAGTCCTAAAAACGTAACTGAAGGCTCTTTTTAAAGACATTAAGGCATGAGGTTCAAAACTCAAAAACAATCATAGAGAGGAAACAGTATTTTATTTTTTCCAAGTGAGTAGGTTTGAAAAAAATTATTAGCAAGCATTGGACAATGGACATTCATAAAGACATCGATGCATAAGAAGAATTTTTGAACGATGTCACAAAAAATGAATATAATATTAAAATAAATGTAATCAAAACTGTAATGTGCTTGTTCACGCATCTCCCCCCCCCCTCTTTTCTTTGTTTCATAGTAATTGTAATATCAATACACGAGTTAGTAATAACTTTTAGACAAATAAAATAAATGAATAAATAGTAAGTCACAAAAACTGCTTGATTAAATGAATTGGAAAACATTTCCGCATTTTAAATGAAGGAGAAAGAAAGCAAAAAATATTCTTCGATTTCGAAAAACCCTCCGAGAGTTTTTTTTCAGGATGCGCCACTGCCCGGAAATATGTTCGTATTAAATTTCCAAAAGCATAGTGTAAGATTTTTTGTGTTATTAGGAAAAAAAAAAATTAGGTCTTGTAGTCTTCCTGCGGAAATTTTTTTGGAACTGGAGTCTTAAAAAACTTATATGTGGGATAACTTTGGTAGCATGAGGTAAAGGGATGGGATTGAAGAAATCTTCTCCGGCAATTTTTTCGAAATTGAAGCTCTAAAAGTTCAAATTTTTTGACGATCCTCGATGACATTGGTTCAAGGATTTGGGGGAAAAAAAGGAAATTAAACCGTAAAAATACAGTTGTGAGTGATTTTTTTTTTTAAATGTTTGCGGGGGGGGGGGGGGTGGAGGAGAGAGTTTGTTGACCTCCTCCCGGAAATTTTTCGAACTCACAAGCCTTCTTTTGGGAGGGGGAGGGTTTGGGTCCCGATTTTACGTTTCTCAAGGACTGAGTTAAAAAACATAAAACACGGGCAAACGTAAAACAAGCGAAATACATAGAAAATAGAAAAAATCAAATAGAAAAAACCTCAAGGTGGTAAAGATGACTCTTTCAAAAGATACAATATCTATGTTTTACAAAATGGACATTATTGTACATACTGTTACAAATTCTTTAAATAGTAGTTATTTTCTTGATTATTTTGTTGTAATCTGGCTAAATTTGGCGTTTTATTCCATTATTTTTCATTCAAAATTATTGTAGTAACTTAACCTGTAAATAGTTTCTTGTAATGAATATACAACCCCCTTACGTTAGAACGAAGTATATGGTCCCTCAATTTCTTAAAGATAAGATTTTGTGAATGGAACAAAAAGAAAACATCGAGAAGCAATTCGAATTTTCTGGAAACGTCTCGAGGATTTGTAAATAGCCTCCGGGAGTGATAAAGGAGTTAAGTTTTTGCTTGTGAATAGTAAAACTGCGCTGGAGAGCATGTATTAGCTCTGTTTTGTGAAGCCTTTGAGCTGCGTTTTTTGCGTATTTGGATGTAAATACGTGTGCCATCGTTGAGTTTATGGTGTTAATTGATATTTGCTTAATTGCTGATGATTCATTTAGCAGTTGTAACTACGTTTCTTGTACATAGCTGTAAATGAATCTCATGTGCTTTTCTCAAGAAATGTGTCGTCAGTCAAAGAAAGTTTGAGGTTGCTCCGAACGCGTAACAATATTGTTACACATTCTGTAAATTGTAATTATTTTTGTGATTATTTTGTCGTAATCTAGCTAAATTTGGCGTTTATTAAATTATCTTTCATTTAAAATTATTGAAGTAACGTAACCAGTAAATAGTTTCTTGTAATGAATAGACAGCCCCCGTATATTCGGCCGAAGTATACGGCCCCCTCATTTCTGAATTTTAAAATTTGTGAATGAAAGAAATAAGATAACGGTCTACGATTTTCCGGAATCTTGTGGAATAGTTGAGAGGTCTCTTTCGATGGTCTATAAATAGCCGTGCCGTGTGATAAAAAGTCAGTCTCGAGTTAGTTTTTGCTTGTGAATCGTTGGAGCGGAACGCTGGAGAGCATTTATTGCTCTGTTTTGTGAAGCCTTTTGAGCAGTATTTTTGCGTATTTGGAAGTAAATACGTGTGTAACCGTCGAGTTTACGGTGTTGAGTGATATTTGCTTCATTGCTGATGATTCATTTAGCAGTTGTTGAATATTTTGAAGTTTAACATTTGTTCTGGCTCGTCAGAATCATTTTAACATGGGGTGCGATCCTCGAGTGAAAAAAGAAAACGAACGGATATTTCTAACGATATTTCATCTTGTTTGACTAGAATCAAATTGAATTCTCTTAAATTGCATGTAGAATTTAACGTTTTCGAAAAAATATTTCTGAATATTTGCTTTGTTGAATAAGAAGTCTTTAGAACAAACACAGCTTCATATGAGCGGCGTAGGGGTGGTTCAAAAATACATATGTAAAAAAAAAAAAAAAGTTTCTCCTTGACAACAGGACACCCCTCAATACTTTTAGACTTGTGGATAGCAATATACTGGAAGCATTTTAGCTTCCTATTTCAACTGAAAGAGGGTTCTCAACCCCCTCCCTCAAACTTCAATAGTATGGGGCGGGGGGGGGGGGGGGTTAAAAAATACTTCGAACTGAAAAAACAATGCTACATATTATAATATACACTAGAAATATGCAAAAAAAAAAAAAAATGCAATGAAACAATTATTTACAAAAAAAAAAAAAACAGCTGGGAAAATTAAATATTCGTCAATTTGTGGCATTTTCTATGCTACGGCTCATGTTAAATGAACGGGTCATGGAGCACCCTCTTAAAATTGGAGTAAGCAGCTAAAACTTTTACAGCATAATACTATTAGTAAATGTTAAAAAAAAAAATTAAAAAAAAAAAAAATTGAATTTTGACCTCTTGAATTCAAATTATGTTTTTCGCAATCATGAGTGTGTGTATGTAGGCGTATGTGTTTGTGTGTAGGAGGTATGTGTATATGTGTGTAGGCATGTGTGTTTGTGTCTGTGTGCAGGTATGAGTGTGTGGGTAGTTGTGTGTATGAGTGTTTGTGTGTGGGGGAATATGTGTATGTGTGTAGGCATGTGTGTTTGTGTCTGTGTGCAGGTATGAGTGTGTGGGTAGTGGTGTGTATGAGTGTTTGTGTGTGGGGGGATATGTGTATGTGTGCAGGCATGTGTGTTTGTGTCTGTGTGCAGATATGAGTGTGTGGGTAGTTGTGTGTATGAGTGTGGGGGGATGTGTGTGTAGGCATGTGTGTTTGTGTCTGTGTGCAGATATGAGTGTGTGGGTAGTTGTGTGTATGAGTGTGGGGGGATGTGTGTGTAGGCATGTGTGTTTGTGTCTGTGTGTAGGCATGAGTCGTGTGTATGTATGTGTAGGTGTGTGTGTATGTGTTTGTGTGTGTGTGTGTGTGTATGTGTTTGTGTGTGTGTGTAGTTGTGTTTGTATGCGTTTGTGTGTAAGATATTGACGCAAACTGGAGACGACTTTCGCTGTATCAGCAGCATTGTGAGGAGCCGGTCGACGGTGATGCTGCAGAGGGAAATAAAATCATAGGACATCAATAAAAACAGTCAAGTGAGAACAATAAGCAATCGTGATTGCTCAAAAAAAAAAAAAAGAAAAAAAAAATAGGGGGTGCCCTGTACTCTAGCTGAAACAAAGTTTTTTTTAAAACCACCCTAGCGGCGTTTACCATATGCATATTAAAAAGTTTTTGTGATGTTTCCCTCCTCCCCACAGGTTCCATCCAGGTGAAGAAGTGGAAGCCCCTGGCCTTCGACCAGGTCACAGAGAACCCGGAGGCCACTGTGGCCGACATCCTGGGAGAGCTCACCACCGTCGCATCGCTACACGTCAGGCTCTACAGGTGGGGCACTGTTTTTCCTTTGATTTAAATTGATCTTCTTTTTCCCTCGCACACAACACATTCTACAAAGAAGAAACGTCTGCAGTACACTGTTAAAAATTCAGGAAGATTTTCTGGTAATTGTTACTGTAAAATTGCATCGCCGACGCATCGCTGATTTTTACGGTAATTTATACCGGAGAAATAAGCGATCCCAGCGCCAACTGGTTGCTGTGGCCTACCGAGGAAACCGTAAAATTTTACAGTAACATTTGATTTTTACGGTAATAGTGACAGGCAACATGGATGCCAGTAACAATTACCGTAAATTTTCCGGAAAATTTTTAACAGTGTACGTGTTTTTAAGAAATCAATTATATTTTAGAAAAGTGTGAGGAAATACTTCAAAGGAAATAGCAGAACTTGCCTAATTATATTTTATCTTATTTTTACTTCCTTTTACGAAAAAAGGGAGTATTGTATTTTGTAGGAAGTTACCGCCCTAAAGCCAGGGCTAAGTAAGAAATACTTAAAATACACCGCCAGCTCAGTTATTCCAATCCGAGGACTGCAGTTTCGTGCTTTTTAGCAATCATCAGCCCGGAACAGGAATCACGTGAGCTGGAGGCGAAAAATCTCTTAAGGGAGCCAAGAGAGCCAAACAAACTGGTAGCTAATGTAAAATGAGCACAGACCAGCCGAGTGACCGAAGCAATGGTTCGGTTCAACTCGAAAACTGCAGTCCTCGGCTGGAAATGACTGAGTTCAACTCAAAGATTGATGGCAAAGCTAAGGTATTTTGTATGCGGTCGCTCATCTGGTTTACTAGTTCTGCATTAGCTACCAGTTTGTTTGGCTCTCTTGGCTCCCTTAAGAGATTTTTCGCCTCCAGCTCACGTGATTCCTATTCCGGGCTGATGATTGCTAAAAAGCACGAAACTGCAGTCCTCGGATTGGAATAACTGAGCTGGCGGTGTATTTTAAGTAAGGAAGTATTGTATTTGCGAAAAAAAATTTCTCCCGAAAATCGGCCTTCATTTCCATTTTGCTCACCCCCGAATGAATGTTGAGTTTTATTTTTCAACCCGACCACACGTGGATATGTGCCTAGGAACCTACAGACACCCGAAATATCCATTTTGACGATCCCCGAGTTAATTACGACGAAATTTCTCTTGACGTCCGTATGTGCGTATGTATCTCGCACAACTCAAAAATGGTATGTCCTAGAAAGTTGAAATTTGGTACGTAGACTCCTAGTGGGGGCCTCGTTGTGCACCTCTCCTTTTGGTTTCATTCGGATGTTTCTAAGGGAGTCTTTTGCCCCTTTTTGGGGGGGGGGGGGAAATCATTGTCAATTTCAATGTATACTCAAGTGGTGTTATAATTTGTCGGACACTTTGCAATATATCGCCAGTCTTTTAATCGCCAATTTGGCGACGAATTTGGCGTTTTTTTTTTTAATTTTTAAATTTGGTTTCAATTTGGCCACTATTGGTGATATTTAGAAAGAAGGTAAACAATTGAATCTTATTAAAATTGCCAATAATGGGGAAATGACATTAAATTGGAGTAAAAAGAAGTCACGTGATGTACACATCAGTTCGTTTGTGGCACATTTGGCGAAAAGTCGCCACGCTTGGTGACTTTTCCAACCTTACAGATCTTTGTAGGTCTTTCCAGAACCAGTCATACGACGATCGGAGGCGATCTTTGTCTTTGTTATTCAACTAGGTTGATATAGGTTATGTAGGCGACCTAGGTTATTCAAGTAAGTCGCTTGCTCAACTAGATTGAATGACTCGACGTTAAATCGCGGTTATCACAAATTTGCCTTTTCAACTGCGCATGCGCGCGGACTTACGCCGATTTCAAAAATCTTGCTAAAATTAATTACAAACATTTTAAATTTGGTAATAAATATGAGATAGCAACAGATAAAAATTAGAAATCACAAAGTTTTCTCTGATTTAGTTTTTAGGCCTCAGTAAAGATTGAATTATGCGTCTTAATTATTAATTGATTCGGTGTATGATCTGTCTGTCTTTTTTCAGGACCAGATTTTTAACCTCAGAAGAGCGTACTCGAATTGCAGCATCACTTCTAATACAAAGTCGAACCCTCAACCTAAATACAAATGTATAATACTAAGTTGTTTACGCCTAGCGTAAAATATCCGCAAAAGACGGATTTCTGTACTAATATTCTATTTATTTTTGAAGTAAACAACGTGTTTTACATTTATGTTAATTAAATATTTCCAAACTAATAAATATTGAAGTATCATTTTTCTCTTAAGATTATCAGTTATTCATATCCGTAGTTTCATATAATATATCACGAAATAGCTGTGAAAATATTGTAATCGCATTCATTAATTTGGTGGGACTCTCGCTCAACTTAATATAAACAAGCAACACGAAATCTTAAAACAGAAATCCCAAAAAGCTAAGTCCGAAGATTGATGTTGTTGACTCGAAGTTGAACCGAACCATTGCTTCGGTCACTCGTCTGGTCTGCTAATTCTATATTAGCTACCAGTTTGTTTGGCACTCTTGGCTTCCTTAAGAGGTTTTCCATCTCCAGCTCAGTCACTTTCCTATGCCGGGCTGATGAGCGCTAATAAGCACGAAACGGCAGTCCTCGGCTGGAAATGACTGAGCTGGCCGTGTATTTCACGTATACTAAGTGTTGTTCATACAGCCATGCAGTTTCATTATTTTTCATCATGTCTGGAGATGTCTATCTCTGACAGTTTCGGGCGGTCGTAAGCTTCTAAGTCAATCGGAACTGGAGTGTGGGCCGTGTCCAATGAGAGCGTTTCGTTCCTCTTGCAGCGTTCCCGACAACCCCCAGGAGTGGAGGGACATCACGGTGCGGAATGCGGTGCTGGAGCTGCTGAGGGAGATGTCTCAGAGCAAGCTGGCTAAGCTGTGTCCTCTCTCACAGGTGAGCAATGGCTGGCATTTTTTGAAAATTGGTTTTTTTTTTGGGGGGGGGGGGAAACATCACTTTTGGAGCTGCAACGAGGGGGAATGAGTGCCTGCACTTTATATATATAAAAAAAGAAAGAAAAGAAAAAAAAAAGGTGATGCTCATTGTGAAAGTATGGGTTGAGAACAGGAGTGCATAGCTGCATGGGCTCCCATATGCAAAATTGTAAGGGGGGGGGGCTCAGATATTTTAACCATGGTTTAGCATGATATTTTCCCCATGAAAACCAATTTCAGGACAGATTAGAGTCATTAAAATTTGGCATTTTTGATAACTTATTCATTAATGCTGAAGAAGAAATGTTTTTACATTTTTGCAAAGAAAAAAGCACTAAAAACAAGCAAGTTCTATTTTCTTGGGGGGGGGGGGGGGGGGGCTCGAGCCCCCGCTTGCCCCCCTATATGGGCGCCCTTGTGCAAAAGCCGATCGCTATCGTTCGATTATCCATCAGGGCCGACAGTATATCTTTTTTTTTTCACATTCTCTTCTTTATAGTTCCTCTCAATATTAGAATTTTTAATAAGAATAGAAAGCTCTAATCTAACCAACTTCAGAATAATTAAAAGCTTCAAAAAATTTTTCTATTCTCAGTTTGTAAATATTTTATTAATGAATGACTAATAATTGTTTTTCCATTAATGACTGGAGAAGAAATATTTTTACATTTTTGTAAAGAACAAAATACTCAATTAAGGAGATCGGGAGAAGACATCGAAATTCGAGAGTCTGGTAATGTTACAATCTGCCATGTCTAGTGAACAGGGCCGACGAGAGGCCATGTCAACCTTGTCAAAAACGATGGCACGGCAACCAAACTGATGAGGGGCCCCGCCTAGGCTCTCGGTGGCCCTGCTAGTGACCTGTTTCCCATACAGCATGACACGTTAAGGGGTACCATTTCCTCTCTCTTTTATATTAGCTTCTGTTGCTTTTACTTTTAGTGCCAGATACTAGCTTCTATTGATTCTGAGTCCTCCCTTTTTTCGTTGCAGCCCATGCTGTCCAACATCATCAACAACCGGTACATGGGCAAGATCGGGAAGGAAAAGTGCCAGGAGTTCGGCCAGTGGTACCTGACTTACAGAAAGCAGCATCCCGGTAAGCAACAAGCCTTAAGGGCAGCTCACACTATGGCCGTCCGTCCCGTTTTTTTACTTTCTTCTATATCTAATATATAGAAGAAAGTATTGGATTCGTGCAAATTTTCGAATTTCGAATTTTGACGGATTCGAACGTTTTGAGGTGTGCTGAGTCCATTTCGACAATTTTTGGAAAATGTCTGTCTGTCTGCGTGTGTGTGTGTGTGTGTGTGTGTGTATGTGTGTGTGTATCACGTCTGTGTGTGACCAGTTTTTTGTGGCCGCTCTACAGCAAAAACGACCGCATGAAATCGAACGAAATTTGGTACACATATGTGCCCCTTTGTGAACTTGTGCCAATTGGCTTTTGGCGCGAATCCCTCCAAGGAGGGTGGAGCAATGGGACGTTTTTTGAGTGACGCGTACTTGCTATTCCTTATTAAGTAACTGGCGGAATCAAACAAAATTTAGTCCATATGTTGCCATTAACAGGAACAGGTGCTGATTTAATTTTGGTGTCAATAACACAAACGAGGGTTGAGCTATAGAACGTTTTTTGTCGTCAATTGTGACTGCTGTATCTCAAGAAATAATGAACGGAATCAAAGAAAAATGTATCGACAAGTAGCCCCTAAAAGGTATAAGTGCTGACTCTATTTTGGTGTCAATAGCTGAAAAGGGGGGTGGCGCAATCGAACGTTCTTTTTTTTTTTTATTTTTTTTATTTTTATTGTGAGTGCCGTATCTCAAGAAGTAATGCTACCTTCTGGATGAAATTTGGAATAAATGTCAATCCATATGTAAACAGGCGTTGGTTCAAATTTGGCGCCAATTGCTCCATGTTTTTTTTTTTTTCTTTGTGAATAAAAATAGCTTTATTAATGCAACAATAAGAAAGATAAATCGTAATAGATTTTCGTCTGCGTATTTCGCGTGATTTTAACTGTTGGAAAATAACCAGAAAATCGCGATGATTTAAAATTTTTAACTGTTGCCATCTTGCGTTTGTTAACAAATAAAATATTTGTAATTAATTCAAGCAAGGCTTTTAAAATAACTTTCAATTTTCGCTCTTTGCTTTGCTTTTGTAATAATTCAGACATTGGGATGGTCGTCAAGTTTTTGCATGTGTCATTTTGTTTTTGTTGAGAATATTGCTTCCTCGTCAAGCATGGGGAGGGATCAGAAAAAAAAAAACATATATATAGAAGAAAGTTTCGTAATGGCCACAACATACTAGTTTATAATGTAACACTTTTGAAAAAATGACCAGCAATAAAATCTGTTACCAAAAGATCTGGGGAGAAAAGAGGGGAGGGACCAGGGGCGGATACAGAAAAATGTTTTGGAGGGGGCACAGGAAAATGAACAGCCCCCCTCCCCATGTACAATGTTTCATAAGAAAGTTTTCATGACTTTATTTTTTTAATTTTTTTTGGATCAATTCAGGCCAATGAATATACTCTTCTAAGTACATAAATATTATGCCCTAATATACTTTGAATGCGGACGTAAAACATCTTAAACGTTACAAGCCAACAAAAACTAAACCCTGCATAATGTTACCGAGATGCTATACAATGAGCGGTTTTTATTAGGAACATTGTCATTATGATTATAGCACGAGGGCTAGGTTATTACATAAACCCATACCTCATTTGAGTTTTTTTAATTAATTTACATTTTAATAGTATGTGATAAAGAAAATCATAGTTAACCAATAATTAACATTTTTAATAAAAATGTTAATTATTTGTTCCATCATGGAATTAATGGACGAACCGCGATATTACGTTCCCTTGAATTTGAAACCATTGAGTTAAATGTATTCTGCCACTCTGGCCTTTGACTCCAGTGTTCCTGCTTTAGCAAACAAAAATACTTTTATTCAAAATATGCTGTGTGTGTTTTGTGTTCTTTTCAAATAACTACCCATATAAAAAAATTCTATAGAGAAGTCAATTAAAAATAATTTAAAAAATAGCTAAATTAATTCATCCTTTTGGGGGGGGTTCAGGCCCCCTGTGCCCCCCCCCCTAAAATTCGCTACTGGAAGGGACTAAGAATAAACAGATCTGTGTTACATCTTTTGGTGCAACTTCGGGAAGACTTTGAACAATGAAGAATTTTCGTTTTGCGCCATGTTTGGTCACGTAAGTCTGTGTGAAGTTCCGAGTTTGCTATATAGGATGTAACATCACCTACCTCAGAGTAGCCACATTGAACTGTCATACAGTAGTTAGGGGCGAAAGATCTTCACACTTTGTTTTTTAAACTGCATTTTCGTGTTTGACTTCGTTTTTTGTTATGAAAGTATCCTATCGTCTTAACTATTGCTAATGACTGATTGACGTGTCAATGAACGGGAGGGAGGGGGTGGGGGGTTGGTGTCCTTTAAAATTATTTCAAACATGGATGAGATTCGTGACTGGAGTCTGAGCAGTATAAATGTGAGCTTATCTCACAGTAATACTAATAATAGGGAAGTTTTCGATTTTTCAATTTTATTTTTATACGATAGAGGTATGAACATCATAGGTGGAAAAAAATTTGCGATACGATAAGCAGTTTTTTTTTAAATTATTTTTAAAGTTCAAGCGATTATGACGTCAAATGGCACAGGAAGTAACGTCATGCGCTCTTCCGCTGCGAGAGAAGCCGAAGGACGTGCAGTTGGCTTCGAAGACGAAACGTAAGGCTTACCTCCTCGCATTTAACTCCTCGCGTTTCTGGATCATTAAACCTCTCATCCTCTCGGAAATATTCAAATACCTTCATTGATGTTACTTATTAGATTATTAGATTGTGGTTTAACGAATCCGGCCTCCATAGCGTGTTCAAAAGGATTATTGAATTTCTAAAAAATAAAAATGCTGGTAACAGTTTTGATATGAGCATGAACCATACTGCTATCTGAACCATACTGGTAACAGATTTGATGTGAGCATGAACCATAAGAGTCGACCACAATACTGCCGTGCGCAGGTAAACGGCAGTATCTGCAGGAATGAGTTTTCTAGATATTTGAAGAAATGTGTGTTGGGTTCAATTCTAACAATGGGAAAATAATGGAATTAGACGTTTTTTTTCGCGCCTTTTTTTCAACGGAAACCAAATAAGCGAGCTTGTACAGTAAAGATAACGTACAATAGATGACAAAAGTGCAAAAAAATGAAAAATTTGCAGTTACTGCCCTTTACTTGCACACGGCAGAATAGTCGAGGGCGAGTAAAAGTAAAGCCAGTCTCCTTGTTGCAGAGGGCGGCACCCCCGAGGTGGTCCCCACGGAGCGCCCTCTGGACGGGCGGCTGACGTTCCACCCCCTGAAGGAGCTGCCCATGATGCGGGACTGGTTCCACGGATGCAGGAACCCCTCCAAGAGGACGCTGCAGATGTACGTCGACATCCTCAACCAGGGGCCGGTCAGGCAGCAGGAGAGGTGAGTAATCCCCGACGACCTCGACAATGTTTGCCTTTTTTTAGAGAGTTTAGTACATAAAAGGATGTACTTTCCAAAGTGTTGACCTAACAATTTGTGTCTAAGTCCCGTAAGGAAGGTAAACACCATAAGTTTAGCAGATGCCTTTCTATTTCACATTTCTGTAGCTATCTAGTGAATGAAATGTCAGAACTCAAATTGAAAGGCTAAATCATTTTATTTATAAATCTAATAATTAACAACTGTAAATAATAAATAACTTCTGTAAATGGTATAAACAAGTATGAGGGATTTCAACACTACTCAAATCAATCTTCATGTTCCAAAAGAACATCTTTCCGAATATTTGACACCCTGACAAGAATTATTCTAAAATGTTTCAAAAAATTTTAAGTCCCTAACTCTCATGGCGAAATCCTAACAGCCCTCTCCTCAGTGCAGGACGTCGCTTCAACAGCGAACGATCCTCTTAAAAAAATACGACTATCGTCGGTCGAAAATGAGAAACGCGAGCAGAAGAGTGCTTTCCTTCTCATTTCATCTGCTTATATCCTACCCCCGCACACACGGCACGTCACTCCGGATATGCTTAGGTAAGAGCCAATCTGGATCTTTCCAGAACAATCGATTTGCCGCGGAGTCATCGGGAGATTACCTCACACATCCGCTCGTGCTCTGACGTCACATCCTTCTTTCTGACGAACACGTCGTTCGAAGTCGTTCCGATGTTTACTTGTTGTTTTTCCGATACGCGATTTGAAACAAGCGCCCTTTAAGGGGCAAGATTAACTGCTGTTTCATTATTAAAGAAATACAAGTGAGTAAAAACATTTACATTTAGTTTACACTTAGCTTTTAAAATGAATTGGTAGGAATATTTCTCAAATAGACATTTTGTGGCTATCAGAAAGTAATCCGACCGAAATCCGCGCCAATGACCTTTCCAATTGAACCGAAAAAGAGGTGATCATTGTCAATGTTGGAGCTTAACCTTCCAGAGCCACTCTGATACCTTTCTCTTCCCTTTCGGTGCAGGCCGAAAGTGGTGCTCTCGACCCTGAAGAATTGGTGGAAGAACGAGAAGCAGCGCGAGCGGAAGAACCTCCGATCCGACGACCCTTCCCCGGACAAGGAATCCTCCCGGCCCAAGCGCAAGAGGAGGTCCTGCTCCAACCCGGACAACCCCAGGGAGGACAGCAGCCTGCACAACTTCAGCGGGTCTAGCTCCCAGGAGGCGCCCAGGCCCAACAACTTCACCATGATCCACCACGATCCGGCCAAGAAGGAGGACCCGTTCACCATGATCCACCACGATGCGGACAAGAAGCAGGGCCAGTTCACCATGATCCACCACGACGCGGACAAGAAGGAGGGCCAGTTCACCATGATCCACCACGACGCGGACAAGAAGGAGGGCCAGTTCACCATGATCCACCACGATCCGGACAAGAAGGAGGACTTCGCCATGATCCACCACGGCGAGGACAAGAAGGAGGACATGCACTTCGACCACCCCTTCGAGGTCAAGGACAAGATCTCCCCCTTCTTCGGGGGCCACCACTTCGCGCCCGACTCCAAGTCGAACGGCGGCAAGATCACCCTCTTCAGCCACATCCACCCCGACGGGTCCATCGAGAGGTTCCTGCGAAAGGAGGAGCCTAACGGGAAGGAGGACCTGTTCCAGAAAGTGGGCGTGGATAGCCACGCCCCCCTCTTCGGGTTTCCGGTGGGCGTGGCCAAGTCGTGCTGCCCGGCAGACGACGGCCGCGTCAGCTCGGAGGACGACGTCGACGTGGGGATATGAATAGCGCTGTGCAGTTTATATTACCTTTAAACGATTTCGTTTTTCGTTCTCGTTCGTAACTGCGGTCGGATCGATCCTTCCCGCCGTGTTGAACATCGAGGCTGATACAGAGTGATGGAAAATGGTTTATAGCTCGTGTGAAAGGGGCCTACACTTTTGCTCTTTAAAATACACATACAAAAGTGACGACCAGCAACAGGCTCTGGGCCCAGCTAGGCTGGTCCCAGTCAATTTACAATCCCCAGTGAAGATCAATGGCCCTCTTAAAACTATCTACTCCCTCGCTCATGACCACCTCTTCCGGTAAGCTGTTCCAAGGTTCCACTACCCTGCTAGAATAATAATTTTTCCTAATATTCACGTTGGCCTGAGATTTAAATAGCTTAAAACCCCTTGTCCTGTTTTCAGTGCTAAACTTCAACCCCGTAACATCTTTCATTCTAATTAATTTAAACAACTGAATCATGTCCCCTCGGTCTCTTCTTTGCTCAAGACTGCACATTTTTAGCCTTCTGAGCCTGGAGTCATAGTCTAAGTGAGAAAGTCCATTTATTAGCCTTGTAGCCCGCCTTTGAACCCTTTCCAATACGTTAATATCTTTCTTAAGATAAGGAGACCAAAACTGAACTGCTCGCTTTCAAACCATCATATTCATAAAAACTGCTTAAGGCTTTTACGGCCGGCGTCAATATGAAAAAATAACATTTCCGTGCTTATTCAGCCGAGGTCTAAAGGAAAAAGGAAATCCAGACGCTTCGTCAAGCTCTGTGGCTGACATCATCAGTGGATTAGTTTGATAGATGATGTCAGCCGCAGAACTTGACGAAGCATCTGGATTTTCTTTTCCATCCATTAAATTTCAAATAGAAAAGAAGGGAACTTCAATTTACTAAAAACATAGTACCTTGCCCTTAGATCTGCTCGCCACGACAGTTCAAAACAGACTGACGTCCGCTCCCATTTTGAATCTGAAGCCACTCCCACTTTCCATCAGAACACCAATCAGAGGAGAATGCCTTCCAAGAAAAGAACGCCATCCAATCAGGAACCGGCACCCACCAGTGGTTTACATAAATACCAGAGCGACTGGAGAAGCCCATCAGTCACACCAAACTCATCCACTGATGATGTCAGCCGCAGAGCTTGACGAAACGTCTGGATTTTCTTTTTTCCTTTAGACCACGGCTAAAAATGTTATTTCTTCATTTTATGCATGCATATTATCTCTCAGCATACTTTGTATTATCTACTGCTTTGGAAATAACAAGTATTATAAGAAGCCAATGCAGATGCTTAAAGATTGCTACTCCATTTCAGACCTACTGTAAGATAACGTGAATGTACTTGTGCTTGCGTAAGCGAAAGAACGCATACACGTTATTTTTGACGCCAAATCTCTGCATCCCACAGGATTTTTTTTTTTTCTGTTTCAGCTATATTCAAGTTTTATTGCCAATGAACCAAATTAAATTTCATTAAAATCCCGCATAAAAAGCTACCCAGTCATGTAAACCGGTCATAAAAATGAACCTAGGAAGCAGTTGCCGATACTATGGTGGAAAAAAAAAAAGATATTTTTTAAAGAAATCTCAAGGGTTAAAGGATTAACAAAACAAAACCTGCATTTAAAATGTGTCATGCATATTGCGGTACTTGTAGTGTTCTTAAAAGTTCGCTTATTAAAGACCCAAAAATGGTTAAAATTGCAAAATCCGACTACAGGGGAAAGCGTTTGGCCTATAAACTCCTAATATCTTAATCGAGCCTTGCTCGAAGTTTAGCTTTTCTATTGATTGAGCAATGGCTATCTTAAAAGGGTTCTGGACTGAAAACTCAGAGCTTGAGCAAGAGTGGGAGGTCCCTTTCCGCCAGAATCGTGTGATTGGACGGGAAGGAATCGTCGCTGCGTCGTCTGTGATAGTGAGAGGGCGTTCATTTTGTGTTCCTTCCTTTGTGCAGAAATGTTAAATGTAATACAAACTGTGCATGGCTTCCCGGAGAGTACGGAGGGGAGAGGAGAACAGCGACCCCGTCCTTCGAACTGAGTAGAACTTGCGTCAAAATGGACCTTCGCGAAAAATATCGAAATCCGACTTTTACATCGTGTTGGCTTTGTGCTTGCATTCAGCCTAAATCTTTGCATGCTTCACTAAAAACGGTCTTCAATTCCTGAACTTTCTGACCAGATTCATCCAGAGAGGTAGAAGGTAAGGCCCCTATAGTGGAATCCGCCATTTTGGAGCAAGCTTAATCCAGTGCTTCGTTGCGATAGCATTGCTGCTGATGTTTACATATCTTTAGCATGTGTTAAATTTTCTACAATAGCTAGGCTACGTACTGGACATTTCAAGGGCATGAAGATTCTACCGAATAATATTAAATCCTATCCCATCTGCAGGCACTGTCCCTATTCACAACTAACCCCGGACCACGTCTTTAATTGCCAGGCCATTATTCGCTCCCTCCTCCAACTTGGAGCACCACCACATGAAATCCTTTACAGTCATCGGGCTCCAGAATTAGCGGATCTTGTTTTTAAGACTTTTGGAGCCATTTAAACCTTTCGCACTCTGCACTTCTTTGGACACGACAACAACAACATGTGTTAAATTGAGTCAAATAGGTGGTTGTTCGGCTGTAAATTAGGCAAACGGCTCTAAGAAAGGATTCGGCTCTTCAGATTTCCAAGCAGATGCGGAAAGAAAAAAGAATTGGATAATTAATAGCCCGCGAAGTGAGAGGCAGCCTGGAAACGACGCCAACTGTTTCCAAAATGTCGCCAATGTTCACTTTGGCGGTCTCCGACTCTCTCGTTCCCTGTTTGGCGAATGATTGCCAATAAAGGTAGCTTTCCCTGTTGTACGCTTGCTCCAAAATGTCGGATGCATCGGCCTGTCCAGTTATAGGGGTTCTAGTAGAAGGTACTCCGTGGATTCATCAGACCCTGTTGTGCAATTGGGTGGTTTCCTTTAGTCAAAAGTACTACTTTTAGTCACTAAAATGGATAGAATGAGCAAAAAAAAAAAAAAAAAAAACCCGGAAAATACTTTTATATTCCCAACATTTTTTTTTTAATTATTTTTTTTAAATGCCCGATTTTTCAATCTTTATGACGTCACAAATGATAAACTTTTGGCGTATCCGTCTGCCGCGATTCCACGTTATGATAATCAAGCAGAGAATTAAAAATTGCGCTCTACGCTTGCTATCAACCCTATCGTTGCCAATACACGTGAGTAAAGATGCGAATTAAATATTGTGCTCTTCTGAATGGCAACATTTCATCATTTGTGATGTTATCGGCAGAAGCGTTAAACAATGAAAACGCTCCGATTTAAGTATTTTTTTTAAAAAAATATTAAATTTAAACAAATTAGTTTAAAAATGGTCAGATCCTATGTTTTTAAGCATGCTCTTTCAGGAAAAAATACTTTTAAAATTTTGGAAACGACCCCATTACAATAATAGAGCAAAGGTACTAGCATTGTATGTCTTCATTAGTTCAAACTTACCAGGAAAAAAAACCATTTACACCGCTGACATCGATTTGATATTTTGCGAAAGTAATTTTTTTTATTTTTCTGCACACACACACACACGAGAATTCTGAACACCCACAAGGGACTCATACGGTTTTTAAACTAAACAAAACTCTCGAGTTCGTTGGAAAAATCATCCAATATTTATTATTATTAATCGCCGTTAAAAATTATGTATAATGTGTAGAATTTAATGTTTTTTAACGCATTCAAAGTGATTATTTATGTTTTGATGAAATACTTAAAGCATGGAGAAGAATCAGGGTCTCCCAAAGAAAGAATACTAGCCATTTTGAGTGAAAAAAGACTTTTCAAACTGCGTACGGCGGAATGTATAAAGATGTTAGAACGCCTGCACGCTGTTTTTTTTTTTTTTTTTTTCAAATTTTACTCTCTCAGTCAAAAGAAATCCCAGCAAATGCCACTCGATTTCAATTAGATTATGGAAGAACTGGTTAATCGTTCCTATATTTCCAATAAGGCTCAACTCAATTCACAAGAGCCATTTTCTGCGTACATTTAGTCAGAACTTGGTCAGTATTTTATGGTCATTAGGTTGCTTGAAGTTTTCGGTGCACGAACCGGTGCTTTTAAATTCGTGCTGAGGGGTTGTCCATACATGACGTCACACTTTTTTTTCATAAAAATAAAAATAATAATTATCGAAATCGTGTGAAAATGTCTTCGGACGGGGTCACGATCTCCGTCTCTTCCGATGGTCGATTGGTTATTCTGTCTTTTTGATCAGTTTCGAGCTTTTTATGTATCATTTACACCCAGACTGGCAAACTAGGACGAGACACACGACACTGACCAACATTTCCCCCATCATCGTGTGATATTTCATTTTCGTTACGTGCTCGTTCGTTCATCGGGGAAGATTTCGACGGCCGAGTTTCTTGGCAATTTTCCTAGTTTTTTGTAGTAAGTTACCGCCCTAAAGCCAGGGCTGAGGCAGAAATGCTTAAAATACACCGCCAGCTCAGTCATTCCTTCCGAGGACTGCAGTTTCGTGCATTTTAGCACTCCCCTAGTAGCACAATTGGCTGGGAGATGGTTGGTCAACGGTGAAGCCTATGGTCGGCCAACGGTAGGCAATGTCCGCTTTGGCAACCGTTGCCCAATCAACCCATTGCCAACGAAGGGTCAACGATCTGCTACAGTGGCCAACAATGGACCTTATTCACGGTTTGGCAACGGTCCCATCAGCTGTCAGTCTGCGGGCATTTTGACCAATTACGTAGTGTCAGTAGTGCTAAAAAAACTCGTTTTATTTAAGGATTATTGGACTTCATGCGCATAATGAACATGTTTAGGGCTTAAAAAAACTTACGAATGTATGGAAAATGCCGAGAAACGGGAAAAATAAAAAGAGAATTCGAGTTTTCACCATGTTGGTGATAAGGAACCAAAGAGGCTTAAATCCATGAAAATACGATAATAAAGAGAGTATTTCGTATCAAATGAATCGTTCATCATTCTTTTACAGCGTTTCTTAGTTAAAAACGTAAAAAACCTCCCATTTTTGAATAGAAAGAAGAGTTTATAAGCCACACAAAAGCAAGTGTTATTATACGCTGTAGTGCCGGATTTTCGTCTGCTACAGTTCCCACAATGCTCTGCAGTGAGGGTTTTTACCCGCAGTGACGTCAGGTGAATACTGTCCATTTCCCAACAATAGCCCATCGAAAATATTCACGGTTGTCCCAACGATGCCCAGTAACAGCAGGGCCATAGTTGGTTCATTATTCGTTACCAACCCACCAATCCCCACCGGTTTCCACCGTCGGCCAACCATGTCCCAACGAACGTGTTACATGGGTGGTCAGCCCAGAATAGGAATCACGTGACCTGGAAGCGCGAAAAACCTCTTTAGGGAGCCACACAAACTGGTAGCTAATGCAGAATTAGCAAACCAGATGAGCGACCGCAGCAATGGTGTGGTTCAACTCAGACATTGATGGCAAAGCAATGGTATTTTGTAGTAAGTTACCGCCCTAAAGCCAGGCCTAAGGCAGAAATACTTAAAATACACCACCAGCTCAGTTATTCTTGCATTAGCTACCAGTTTGTTTGGCTCTCTTGGCTCCCTTAAGAGATTTTTCGCCTCCAGCTCATGTGATTCCTATTCCGGGATAAAATGCACGAAACTGCAGTCCTCGGATGAATAACTGAGCTGGCGGTGTATTTTAAGAATTTTTTCCTAGTTGTCGCCAACAAAGACTGAGCGCTTAAAAAGCCAACTCTTTTTCGAAGTTGCCGAACATCTGTGCTGACTTCACACTGTTGCAAAAACATCCACAGGAACTGTATTTTGCCTGTCGAAAATCAGTGTTTCGTGTTGTTTCTACGCGTCTTATGTGTGTCGGGTTGTGTACAAAGTGTATTATAATCTTGTAAATAACATAAGAGTACGTTTTTTCTAGTCTTCGTCTGTATTATAGTACGATATGACATGTCATAGAATTTTAGCTGTAAATGGTCTTCTCTACCCACCGTATTTCATCACCCCTTGCCGATTGCGAAGGATTTTCGAGACCAGAATGATCTGAGCTTCAAACTTCCATTGAGAAAAGGACTCTATTTCGGAACATCCAGTTTCGATTTGGTTTTTAAATAATATCACGGGTGCCACTTTTCAGTACTGAAGATGGAATCGGAAAATTCAGTCTTAAAAAAATCGGCAGGCGGATTTCCGTCCTACAATTGAAGAAGGAAACCTTTTTAATCGAAGGACAGAAATACGTCTGCCGATTTTTAAAGAAGGATTTCCATCTCCAGTGCCGAAAAGTGGCGCATCGAAAGACAAACTTAATTTTTTATTTAGTTCCTTTTTGCTATGGACATAAGATTAAAATTCAGTTCACGTCCTTAAAATTCTTCAGAGTTTGACAGGGTTGCCACGCCACATGGAAACCTGAAGAAACAGGGAAAACGCAGGAAATTCAAAAATCAACAAAAAAAAACAGGGAAAATCCAGGGAATTTCCTGAAAAACCTGGAAAATACAGGGAATTTTTTTCCTTCTTAAATTGAAGTTCAAAAATCAATTCCCAAATATATAAACTACCAAAAACTAAATAAATAGTAATAATTATAATGAGAATACTTAATGCCCTGGCTTTAGGGCGGTAACTTACTTCAAAATATAATGAGAATATTAATATAAAGTTCAGAAATAAAGTAAAATAAAAAATGGTCATTTTGCTTGAAAGTTTTTTTTTTAAAGTAAATATTAAAATATTTATCTTAAAAATAGAATCTTGAATTTCATGATAATTTAGAGTGTATGAAATGAGTCGTCAATAATCATTGTTCTGGGTCACTTGTACACTTTTAGGTCCATGGCTAAGAGAAGTTTTTTTTTTTTGAATAAAAAGTTGAATATATTCAACCACCATGCTATCGTTTCAGTTATTATGAATTCTTATTTATTTAGAAATGTGTGTTTCGTTTTTTTACCCTGTGGTGAAATGATCAAGATATGAATGTTCTTTTCCAAATAATCAGTGCTCGCTCGTTTGTAATGTTTCATTTTCATACAGGGAAAACACAGGGAATTTTTTTTCCAAAATTGAGTGGCAACCCTGTTTGAGGTACTGAGGAATCGTGCAAATGAGTAAAGAAACGATATCATTTTTAGGATGGATCTTTGGCCTAAAATGCGAGCACACTCAGGTTTTGCAACCTGACATTTTATAGTCAAACTGTTAAACATGAAGAAAAATGTCAGTTTGAATTTAAGTATAAATGTTGGCCATAGTTTCAGCAATGCTGGCATGAGTGCAACCTTGTTTTATCCGGTCCGAAGATAATCCAAATAATGTGGGCAATAAGCAAAACAAATCCTTAAATAAGCAGACTAACTGTTCTTCAGTTTTGGATAAACATGGTTTTTATCGCCAAGTTAGAGGTCAAGACATAAAAAAAAAAAAAAAAAAATAATAATAATAATAATTACGTAATTTCTTAGTAAGGAATTGGTTTCTGTTCCTTATATTTTAAGCATGAGTCAAAGTAGTTAAATCAAAGTGAGAAAGTGAACATTATTACACTTGCTATTTTAATTTAAACAGGGGTGTTGTGAGTTCATCAAAAAATACCTGAAAGTTTCAAAGCGAGAACGGGGGGGGGGGATATTTGGTTCCTATTACTTAAGTGCACCTTTGCCATAGTATTAAATAGTTCAGAGTCAAAATAGTGTGTGTACATTTGATTAAAATTTTAATGGGTTACAAAGTTACTTTTGAGCTAATGTTATACAAATTATCATGACATTTGTCCATCTTAAGGGATAGGTGTCCATCTTAAGGGGGTCCGGGACACAAAAATCCTCAAATTTTGCATTTTTTTTTTTTATAATTTGAAAAATTGCTCCGTTTTTTTCTGCTTAAGAGGACGTTTGAATCTTGTTTCTACCTTAAACAGAACGAAAGTTATAGTTATTTTTGTTGCATGCATCTAACGAATGTGTACATAACTTTAAAACTTTAAACGCGTTTTTCTCCATGATGCCATTTTTCCCGATTTCTTGCATTCAAACTCTTATAAGTCAGGAACCGATAGAGATAAAGTAATGAAACTTGGAGCATATCTTTTTCAAGCAATTTACTTTAATTTTTATTCGGCGAATTTGAAAAAAAACGTTTACTGCAAAAATTATGATTTTTTTAAAAAAAAGTATCTTCGAATTTTTCGAAATTTTTCTTCAAATATTTTTTATTTTTTATTGAATCAATATTTTTAAAATCGCCGAATAAAAATTAAAGCTTAGATATTTGTGCATACTTTTTTGGAAAAAAATTGAAAATTGACCAACAATATTTTGAGTTATAGCAATTTAAAGCAACCCCCATTTTTTTGAAAAAAACTAATTAAATTTAAATAAAAAAATAATTTTTTTTCATATTTATGTTATGATTTTGCTTATTAAATAAATGATGAATCAGTTCAAAAAATTTCAAAACTCTAAAGTACATAATAAAAAAATTTTCAAAATGTGTCCCGGACCCCCTTAAGGCTCTTGCAGGTATATTTGACGAGTATTATATCATTTTTAAAAAATGTGGAGTTAGGGAGATAAAAGCATAACAAAAAAAAACATAATTCCGGTATTTTCGGACATAAAAATACCGGAAATACGTCCGAAAATACCGGAAATTCGGTAAAATGCCGGAACACAATCACCCCTGATTTAAAATTGATAGAAAAGGCTACAAGTTTGATCCGTATGTCCGATAATCTACTGAATTATCTAAACGTGTTGCTCTTAAAATCTGAAAATTCAATCCTTTGCCTCATTTTAATACATTTAACAAACCAGTGAGGTAGTCTCTGGACAGTGCAGGGCGTGGATTTTTGTGGATGTAAACTGATCCTTGTGGCGAGGAACTGAATGATTGTGTGTATTTATTTCAATAAAAAATAATATTTGCCATGTGTCGCCTTTTTGTTTCTCAAAAACATATTTTAACATATTGCCAAAAATAAATAATATCTAAGAATTGAATACAAACTACTTTGAATGAGCGAAACAGTGTCACAATCTTTGAAACGGGGGGGGGGGGGGGGATCCCCTGGCACTTATTTGAATTTTGACGAAATGAACTCAAAATTATGTTTTTCGCAATAACACCCTCATCGCCAGGTTTATCGTTTCTACTAATAGAAATGGGGTAATGGCTAATGCAGCCGTCATTGGTGATTTTAGATACGAGGCACAATCATAAATAAAATAATAGTTTAAAAAACTAAAAAAACGCGCTTTCGTAGCAAAATGAACTAAAAAGTGAAAAATAATCTTTGGGTGATAGTCGTTGACCCATCACTTAATTTTAATATAATACAAAAAAGCGTGGGGAGCTGTTTATTTACATTTTTGCTTGGACAACAAATGGAAGAAATT
This sequence comes from Uloborus diversus, assembly GCF_026930045.1. Classification (NCBI taxonomy): domain Eukaryota; kingdom Metazoa; phylum Arthropoda; class Arachnida; order Araneae; family Uloboridae; genus Uloborus; species Uloborus diversus. The sequence goes on along the minus strand of NW_026558098.1, from coordinate 1,041,334 downwards.
CAAGACAACTGATATAAGAAGCCCATTAAAGTCAGACAAAACAACGTAAGTAGAAGCACAAATTTGTAAATTACAGCAGACACGTGTTTCGGCGTTACAGGGAACGCCTTTTTCAATGCAAAAAATAATGAGCTTATGGATGAAAAGACATCCGACAAAAGCCAAGAGCAGATAAGCATGCAGCTTAAAAGATAAAAACAACGGATTAGCCAAACACCAATGACAAAGTTATAAACCGATCAGGAACCAATAGGAATGCAAGCCGAGGCCAAGAGCTTTCTCTTAGGTACGAACCCAGAAAGAAAGAATTCAATTGGACAAAGATTAAGCCGAAGCTTAAACAAGAAGAGAAATTGTCAATAACCGTGAACCGCAAGAAAGGAAAAGCAGAATGGAAAACCATGAAATAAAATAAACAGAAACAAAAAATGTTCGAAAAAAGGAAAAATAAAGATAAATAGAAGAAAATTGGGGGGGGGGGGGGTCAATCAAGACAAAAAGGTAAAAATAAACAAAGGAAGATATATAAAAAAGGAGGGGGGGGGGTGGGAATGGGGAAAGGACAGTATTAAAGATATGGGAGCCAAATGTTAGAAAAATATGGAACTGCACTAAGATCGTTAACTAAGTTAGAACTGTTCCTCAAAATATGAAAGGATTCCCAAAAGTCAAGATCTGATGAATTGGGGCATTTTTGGATAATCTGATAAGAGTTAAAATCAAAAGAGTGATTCGAATCCCAACAATGTTGAGCAATACTAGACTTTAATTGTTGTTTTTTCACATAATTTTGATGCTCTTTCAAGCGAATTTTTAAAGCACGCCCAGTCTGTCCAATATAGGCAACTTTACAACTACAATTAATTCTATAAATTCCACAACAATTAAGAGGGGAATAGGATCTTTAAGAGAAGAGAATGAAAGTTTATTAATGGGAGAGAACACAATCTGGAATTGGAAACGTTTTAGAATCTTAGCAACCTGATAGCTTACAGATCGAAAGAATGGCAAAACAGCCAAATTCTTTCTGATGAAGGTTCGATTAAGAACATTAGTTTGGGATTTATTTGAAAGTTTTTTATAAATGGAATCAATCAAAGTTGGCGGATGGTCTCTATCAATTGCCACAGCTTTAAGATAATCAAGTTCCACTTTAAGAAGTTCCGACGAAAAACAAATATTAATTGCGCGATAAACAAAAGAATTGAAAGCAGAATATTTTTGATTTGGAGGATGAGACGATAGTCTATGAGGAGGTAAAGAAACAGCAAAAAGGTTTACGATAAACAGTAGTTTAAAAACCAATTTCAGTACGAGAAACAAGTACATCAAGAAATGAAATGCAATTATTCCGTTCTTTCTCACAAGAAAACTGAATACGAGGATCAATGGAGTTTAAAATAGATAAAACCTCATCACTCTCAAACTGATTCTAGTTCATTAGAACAAAACAATCATCAACATACCGAACATAAAATTGAAACTGCAGTTTTTGGAACAGCTTAACCTCAAAATAATGCATGTAAATATCACTAAGAATGGGGCTAAGTGGGTTCCGTTCTTGTGAGAAAGAACAGAATAATTGCATTTCATTTCTTGATGTACTTGTTTCTCGTACTGAAATTGGTTTTGAAACTACTGTTTATCGTAAACCTTTTGCTGTTTCTTTACCTCCTCATAGACTATCGTCTCATCCTCCAAATCAAAAATATTCTGCTTTCAATTCTTTTGTTTATCGCGCAATTAATATTTGTTCTTCGTCGGAACTTCTTAAAGTGGAACTTAATTATCTTAAAGCTGTGGCAATTGATAGAGACTATCCGCCAACTTTGATTGATTCCATTTATAAAAAACTTTCAAATAAATCCCAAACTAATGTTCTTAACCGAACCTTCATCAGGAAGAATTTGGTTGTTTTGCCATTCTTTCCATCTGTAAGCTATCAGGTTGCTAAGATTCTAAAACGTTTCCAATTCCAGGTTGTGTTCTCTCCCATTAATAAACTTTCATTCTCTTCACTTAAAGATCCTGTTCACCCTCTTAATTGTTGTGGAATTTATGGAATTAATTGTAGTTGTAAAGTTGCCTATATTGGACAGACTCGGCGTGCTTTAAAAATTCACTTGAAAGAGCATCAAAATTATGTGAAAAAACAACAATTAAATAAGTCTAGTATTGCTCAACACTGTTGGGATTCGAATCACTCTTTTGATTGTAACTCTTATCAGATTATCCAAAAATGCCCCAATTCATCAGATCTTGACTTTTGGGAATCCTTTCATATTTTGAGGAACAGTTCTAACTTAGTTAACGATCTTAGTGCAGTTCCATATTTTTCTAACATTTGGCTCCCATATCTTTAATACTGTCCTTTCCCCATTCCCCCCCCCCCTCCTTTTTTCCCATTCATTTTTATCTATCTTCCTTTGTTTATTTTTACCTTTTTGTCTTGATTGACACCCCCCCCAATTTTCTTCTATTTATCTTTATTTTTCCTTTTTTCGAATATTTTTTGTTTCTGTTTATTTTATTTCATGGTTTTCCATTCTGCTTTTCCTTTCTTGCGGTTCACGGTTATTGACAATTTCTCTTCTTCTTCTTTAAGCTTCGGCTTAATCTTTGTCCAATTGAATTCTTTCTTTCTGGGTTCGTACCTAAGAGAAAGCTCTTGGCCTCGGCTTGCATTCCTATTGGTTCCTGATCGGTTTATAACTTTGTCATTGGTGTTTGGCTAATCCGTTGTTTTTATCTTTTAAGCTGCATTCTTGGCTTTTGTCGGATGTCTTTTCATCCATAAGCTCATTTTTTGCATTGAAAAAGGCGTTTCCTGTAACGCCGAAACACGTGTCTGCTGTAATTTACAAATTTGTGCTTCTACTTACGTTGTTTTGTCTGACTTTACTGTTCAGCACAAAGGTATTTATTTATCCTAAGAAGCCCATTGTTGGATTTATGCCAAAATAGCGATTAAAATTGGAGGGAACTAACAATTAAAAGAGTTAATTAATTAATTTGATTATAGAATATTGCAGTGTCATGGGGTCTAAGGTCGCGTGCCTAATTTCAAAAGAATCTGATCGCAGGAAGTGGGCGAAATTTGAGCTGCAAGATTCCGTTACAAGATGCATACATACATACAGGTGAAGCTAATAAAAGCCTGTTAAAAAAAGAAATGGTCATGAGGATATGGTAATAAAGGACATGGTTATCGTAGCAAATTTGAGCATATACCATATAATGGTGTTTTTATTTCTTACCAATTTTGATTGATGGGAACAACAGAGCTGGATATCTTGTATTTAGATGAAGTTTTGCTACTTATATGTTCGTCTGTATAGGTATTTTCCCTAGAACCGTGATTTTATACTTAAAAAAATAAAAACTGTGTTATGGTACAATCTATAAGAGCCTTGATAAAAACCGCAGACAATTTGTTTACCATGATGCAGGCCCGTGTCCAGATTTTCATAAAGGGAGGGGTTTTAATCTTACCAGTAGGGAGGGGGGGGAGAATTCAACCCCCCTTACAGCTTTTAGTTTTACGACAAATTGCCGATCCCAGTATGGCGTTTATTCACATGTAAGGACTGCTGTATTCTTGAAGGATACCTCTAGCTGTACAAGTTACCTAAGTATTCCTTCGTTTCACAGATTCGCTTTAATCAAACTTCGCTTGCTTCTTTTTTAATTAAATCTGTCTACTATGTAGTATATTGCAATGAGTATTAAAAACTCTTCACAAATTCTTTTATAATGTAGAATGTATATTAGGTTGTTATGTTCTGAAATAATGCTTAATAAACTAAACAAGAAAGAGCTCTTTGCAGATGCAAATTACATAGCCAAGCACAATCACTAATGCATCTTAATAGATGAAACATATGCCAAATTTACCATAAGCTCCTTACAATAAGCAATATTCTTTCTTTGCATTGGTAGATCATTCAGCGGTTTCGTCCGTCATACTTTTTCCGAAATATTACATCAGTTTTGTAAATCGCAAAAAACTTCAGAGAGAAAATTAAAATAAAATAAAAACGCTGAACGCACACTTTCTCATTGAAGTAAATTTAAGTCAAATATATATTTTCTTCATTTTGCTTATTTATTCCCCAAGGCAGGGGTTTAACCCCTAAAACCCTCCCCTTGGACACGACGCTGCCACGATGATGATAGTTAGTCCTTCTAGATGTATTAGAAAGAACGAGCTAGACTTATTTTCGTCGTCATGGTAATCCTTGAAAAATCAAAGGAACATCCACTTCGGTCGAGTGAGCTTCATACGCAATTCATTGTTCAAAATAAGAAAATACAATGAAAACTCGATAAAAAGTAGTATAAGGTAAAAAATGCATACTTGCCAACCTTCGGAGGAAAAAAAAACAGGAGATTTTACTAGAGGTATATAGGAGATTCACCATCGACATATCCTCGCTATAGAATTATTAAATTATGCTTTTAAATAACATGAATACTAAATTTAAAGTGAAATGGGGATTAGTTGCAGATCTAAGCAAATTGGTAGTAGCAAGAAAAATATACTGCAAAGGAAAAACCAAATAATAAGGAGTGAATTTGCTTAAAGTTTCGTACATTCTCCAGTCTCTAGCAGAAAAGTAGCTACAAAAATTTAAATACTAAAATCCGAAAAAAAAAAGGAAATCAATACATAATGAAAATACAATATAAAATAAGTAGGTATGGGGTAGCACATGTTAAAATAACTTCAAACATTAAAAATAATTGAAATAATTTCAAGATGCAAAAGGATTGAAATCTGCTGCCATAGCACGTGCTTCGTTGAAAATACAATGAAGAAAGCTTCCAAAAAATTAATTTTTACTAAATGGGCTATAAATTGGGAAAAACTAAATAATAAGGAGTGAATTTGCTTAAAGTTTCGTACATTCTCCAGTCTCTAGCAGAAAAGTAGATACAAAAATTTAAATACTAAAATCCGAAAAAAAAAGGGAAATTAATATATAATGAAAATACAATGTAAAATAAGTAGGTATTGGGGTAGCACATGTTAAAATAACTTCAAACATTCAAAATAATTGAAACAATTTCAAGATGCAAAAGGATTGAAATCTGCTAAAATTTTCGGCAAAGCACGTGCTTTGTGGAACATGCAATATGGAAAGCTTCGAAAAAATTAATTTTTACTAAATGAGTTATAAATTTTCTTATTCCTTGACATTGGTAGACTAGAAAAGGGCGCCATCTATTGAGAAGAAAGTGAAATTTTTGATGATTGCCTGAAAAAACTGCAAAAACGGGAGAAAATCGTAAAAAACGGGAAATCGGGAGATGGAAGCAAAAAACGGGAGTCTCCCGTTTTAGAGTTAAACGGTAGAGTTGGCAAGTATGAAAATGAGTAAAATACAGAATGTGCAGCCTCAATGAAACTTTAGCTTAAAACAATGACTTGATAAGTCAACGTTTGCGGGGGTTAAGATATTGACAGTTTTAAATTAAAAGGAAAAAGAAGAAAGACTTTCTATGTGGACACTATAGTTGGAGCAAACCTAACCTTGCAGTATTATAAAGGCTAATACTTTTATTAATTGAGTAGTTTTAAATATCAAATAGAAAGAAGGAGACCACAATTGGATGCCAGGACAAAGTCGACCATGCTTTAAAAGTCATTTTCTTCGACACGTGTGGCCATGGTCAGACTTAGGTAAAATGAAAAGCTTTCTGCGAACACAAATCCTAACTGGAAAATTTTCGGCAAATAATTATTTTGCGTAACTCACCCTTGAATAAAGAAGTAAATTTACATTCGAATTTGAAAGAGGCCAAAAAAAAAGTACTTTAAATCATTTAATTATTTTTTTTACAATAACATATAGTTTTATTTTTTCACCAACTGAAGAAAACTTCCAAAACCATTATTTTTTTTTACACATGTGCTTTTAAAAGGCTTTTGGAGAAAGGCTTTAACAGAAATAAACTCTGGGATTTTCTTAAAAATTGCCTTAATTTTTTTTTTTTTAATCAACGTTAGCAGTTTGAAAAAAAATTTCTGCAGAGCCAAAAATTTTCTGCAAACGTCTATATTATGCAAGACTGGCCATGGTGTCGTTGAAAAGGTCAAAAACAGGAAACCCACGAGAAATAATTAAAAACTTTATTCAGGTTATCACAGTGTTATAGAGTCAGCACTATTATACATACATTGCACATACAGAACGAACAATCACGGGCATCAGAGTGAACAAAACACGAACGATTAAAACTCGGCAGTAAAAAGCTTTGCGGCGCCAGGCTGCGAGATTAAATTGTAGGCATATATATGTTCCCCGAGCATCGAAAAATACCTTTTCCATGTAAGGCAACTTTTCATGAGAGAGAAAAATAAATGACTATAAAAAACAAACTATAAAACCACCACTTCGATCCTCTTTTGCAAAGGGTGGATATTTCCAAAGGTTTGTGCTACTTTTTCGGTTTATTTCCAGAATTGGACCAATTCGGGCCAATTTCCGCCCAAATTGGCCCCAATTTTTGGACAAATTTCGGCCTTTCTCCAATTTGGAGAAAGGCCAAAATGTCCATGTATTTCCTAGTGATATCCGATCCGAACGACGATCTGCAATCAAGGATAGAAAGGACGAAAAAAATGTCTCTACATACTAATAGTTTTCTGTCTAGTCGAATGTGAATGACGCACATGCAGGGGTGCCCAATCTCCCCCCCCCCCAAGTTCAATGTCGCAAATTCTCAATACTTTCTTTTTTTCAATTTTTATTTTTAAACTCTTTTTTAACTTTATCTTTAATTTTTTTTTATTTAATTATATATTTATTTTTATTTATTATTATTATTATTATATTAGAAACATTCTGTGCTACAACTATGACATAAACATACACACACAAACTAAATCAATAAATGAAATAAAATATCAACAAAAAATTAAAATGAAATAAAATAAGATTTAAAAATAAGATAATAAATTTAAATTAAAAATAAATCAATATATGAATTTAAATAAAATAAAAAATCCCGCCCCCCCCCCCAAAAAATTTGGATGGCACCCAACTTGCTCGAGAATTGCCCCCCTCCCCAAGTTCAATGGCATAAATTCTCAATACTTTCTTTTTTTTTCAATTTTTATTTTTTAACTCTTTTTTTATATTATTCATCTGTAATTTTTTTTTATTTAATAATATATTTATTTTTAATTATTATTATATTAGAAACGTTCTTTGCCACACCAATGACATAAACATACACACACACAAACTAAATAAATAAATGAAATTAAATATCAACAGAAAATTAAAATGAAATAAAATAAGTAATTTAAATTCAAAATAAATCAATATATAAATTTAAATGAATTAAAAAAAAATTCAAAAATCCCCCCCCCAAAAAAAAATTTGGATGGCACCCAACTTGCTCCAGAATTGCCCCCCCCCCTCAAGTTCAATGGCACAAATTCTCAATACTTTCTTTTTTTTTCAATTTTTATTTTTCAACTCTTTTTTTATATTATTTACCTGTAATTTTTTTTTAATTTAATAATATATTTATTTTTAATTATTATTATATTAGAAACGTTCTTTGCCACACCAATGACATAAACATACACACACAAACTAAATAAATGAAATAAAATATCAAGAAAAAATTAAAATGAAATAAAATAAATAAATTAAAAATAAATCAATAAATAAATTTAAATGAATTTAAAAAAAAATAAAAATCCCCCCCCCAAAAAAATTTGGATGGCACCCAACTTGCTCCAGAATTGCCCATCCCCCCCCCCCCCCAAGTTCAATGGCATACATTCTCAATACCTTCTTTTTTTTTCAATTTTTATTTTTTGACTCTTTTTTATTTTATTTATCTTTTAAAAATTTTTTTTATTTAATTATATATTTATTTTTAATTATTATTATTATTATATTAGAAAAGTTCTTTGCCACACCAATGACAAACATACACACACAAACTAAATAAATGAAATAAAATATCAAGAAAAAATTAAAATGAAATAAAATATATAATTTAAATTAAAAATAAATCAATATATAAATTAAAATGAATTTTAAAAAAAATTAAAAAATCCCCCCCCCCCAAAAAAAATTTGGATGGCACCTAACTTGCTCCAGAATTCCCCCCACCCCCCTATGGACACCCCTACACACATGTATTCATAACGAGATGCATCGTAAAACAAAGAAAACTACAAACTATCTTTCCACTAGCATGGAGGATGCCCATTTTAGTGTCGAGGGACCGACGATTCGTCTCGCAAATTCGAAGAAATCGGAAAAGGAATCTGTCGCATGAGATAAAATGCAATCGAAATATCTCATTTCCATAGACTAATAATGAGAGTAGACCGAGCCATGGCAACCCTTTTGCCGCTCATACACCAAACCATGTGACTGGTGGATATCCTAGCAACAGCGATCGTAGCAGACGATCAATGAACGCGAGAAATAAAATAAATACAATTGATGGAATGATCTTTTATGGAGTCCGATTCGTAAATTTGTTATTCTAAGTTGTAAATATTTTGTTAATACAGTGAGTTTTTCGTTTAGATAGTATTGCGCATTTTCTTTAGTCAATTTCAGTAACTCTCTAAGCAATTAAAGATGCAAACGCCCAAATAGAATCGGCAAACGGTAAGATTTTTACCTACAGTTTCAATTTAAGATACCGATGAGTACATTTTTGCGTTAACGCAAACGTTATTTACGCCATTACGTTCACGACAACGCCGACATAGCGAATGAAATAAAAGTTAGTGAAAACTGTGATCAAAAACTAATTACGAATGTGAAAATAATCCATAACTAAAAGAAAAACAGTTCAATCTCTGCACCCGGAAAAAAATTATAACGAAAACACATTACGTCTCAAAATACATGTCGAGTGCCAAACTATAGATAATGTTGCCATCTAGCAACCATGCTGCCAAAAGTTTCGCCAAGCCTCCCACCAGTCACATGATGTATCCATGAACCCACTTTTTCATCACCAAGTCTGGCAAAGCTCGGTCTACTCTCATTATTAGTCTATGCTCATTTCTCTACGAGAGACATCTCGTGGATCGGTTTTACATTTCGTGGCGATGAGGCAAACCTCAAACATGAAAAATATTTCAAATGCATGCTATATACATATGCGTACGAATGTCCAACCTGTTCTCGAAACAATTTTGGACTCCAAAACTGCTCCACGAAGGCAACCGACGACAGCGAGAAGAAGGTAAATATGCACCGAAAGAGAAATGAAGTCTTCCTCGCGGACTACGATGTTCAAAGAGCGGGACAAGAAGAAGTCGAGTGGGGACGGCTCCGGTGCGGGGGGGGGCGTGTCAGATGGTGAGGTCTCCGTACTCCGCGTTCCCATTGGACGTAGGCGGCCAGGGAGTTTGCGGCGACGCTCTTCCGGATAGCGTTTCAGGGATTCGGCGAAGTCTTCCGCGGAAACACGGCGCATCTGGAAGAAAAAAGGGAACAGTTTCATTGTCCGACATTTATTTTCAAACCCACTCGTGTAGATGGCAGATACGGGTATACAGTCGAACCTCGATATAAGGTCACCCTTCGGGACTTCACAAAACTGACCTTATAAACCGAACAATATAGATTTTATACCATGTGTTTAAGGAATAAACATGTATGTAATATGAAAAATCCTTTGCTAGGCCTTTTCCATATTACCCGTATTTTCCTGCGTATAATCCGCGGATTATCTGCTGAAAAAGGCAAAGGTTTATGAGGTGCGGGATTATGCGCAGCCGCGGATTATCTGCGTTTTTTTTTTCGCTTAACACCAACGCATTGAACCTCAATATTTTTACAGTAGGATTCGCCGATCGAGATCGTACGCCGACCGAATGTTGTTTATTTTACGAAGCACGCATGTTCTTCCTCGCTGCCTAGCCTGTATGTTGGTTATTTTACGTTGCTTGAATGTTCCTCTTGGCGATTCAGGTAAAATAAGCAACATTACAGTGAAATAGGTAGGTAGGCCATTTGCACAAGATAAGATCGTTTGCTCCTTTGACTTAACTCTGTTTTTCAAGCAATTAGCGAACTATAATCAATATTTCAAAAAGAAATCATTATATTTTAGATTATCTTTCAGATTAATTTCGATTATGCCTTCAGAGTAATTACTTTTTCACGTTTTTAGTTTAGTTGCTCAAATGGTATATTAAATTCAAACGTTATCTTTTCACATCGTATTATCCGCGGATTATACGCCACCGCGGATTATACGAAGCTTTTCTTTCTTCGGACCGATTTTAGGACCTGCGGATTATAGGCCGCCCGCGGATAATACGCAGGAAAATACGGTAAGTTCTGTTCACTTATATGTCAGCTCGTATGAGTCACAGACATTATTTATTACACACTTAAATGCTTCTCATACCATATATGGTTATGTTCTAGGCTCAGATGAGATTCCCCTTAAAGTACCTACCAGACACTTTTCTTCCCTCCAGACTTAAGCCAGCCTCTGTCTGCGGTGCAAAGCCCAATAATATTTCGTTATTGCAATCTGCTCCTCCTATATAGATCACATGATCGAGGGATAATTATCTGTAATCTTTTCCCTATATAAAAATCGTGTCACAACTAAACAAGTGGGTTAGTTAAGAGAAGTTCCTGCTGGTATATTCTATGTAAAAATAAAGATATTGTGAATGTAGCTCTGTCCTCTTCCTACGTGGTAGATTATCACGGCCCAAACACTGCAACTTGCGAAAACCAAGATTCGTAATAAGAACCAGAGCGGCGGTTCTTACATGTATATACATTAATTCTTTTTTTAAATTTAAAACGTTCAAAATTATCAGTAATTAGGTTATAATAGTTTAATAGATTTGAAACAATAAAAACTTTTGGAATCAATAAGAGAATTTTAAAATGATTTTTTAGGACATTCAAGTAGAGTAAAACTGCTAACAAATATGCCTGAGCAGAGAACTGATGTGCAACGTATCTAACTTAAAAATTATCATTAATACTGATCTGATAGATTTTTTCTTTAATTTAAGCACAATGGTTTTCTAAATGTTCTCTGAAAATTTGCAGCTTCGGCTTCTCATGATTGGTCAAAAAGTACACTCTGAGTGTCCTCGTTACAGTAGAAGACCGTTATAACGCACACCTTGGGACCAGAGTTTTTGTGTTATAGAGATCATTTCACAAATTTTGAAACTAATATTCAGAATATATCTATATATTAGCCCTTCAGAATGAGTTTTAGCTGCAATGGGTATTAAAGCACCCATATTACAATGAGTTGTTCACAAATAAATATGTTTCACAATCAAAAATCCTGCACTTCTGCTAGCTTCATGGTTTGCATAGCAGCTGCATTTTCAAGAGCCATCTGGTATTTTCTGTTTACTATGAGTACTCATTCTCAATTTAAAAGCTTTGAATTAAGATGGAAAGATGGAAAACTTTCAAGATTTAATTTGCCTAACCATTTTTATGTTTGCAAAGCAAAACAGAGGGATTTTTTAGACTTCAAAACCTATTGTTTACTTCTGAAAAGGAGTGCGGTTTCTAGAGAATTGCGTTATACAGGTCGGCGTTATAACGGTCTTCTACTGTATTACTTTATACTTTAGTGTCACTGTCCTATTACTCACTTTCTACTGCATTCGGGGCAATAAGTGCAACGTTAATAGGAATACGGCTTTTCACTTTTTAAGGATCGTATATCTCGGAAAATTCTTGGAAGTGACTCTATTAAGCACTGAAATCATTTAAAGAAATCAGACAGAAGTGACCTTATAAGCGATTAATGTGTTAAGACTTGGCCATATATCCGATAAGACATAACATAGAATTCCTATTCAATGAATTGGGACTTTAGAAAAGTGACCTTATATGCGGGGTGACCTTATGTCGAGGTCTGACTGTATATACTTATACATAGTTAGATATACCGAATTACCCCTCTTGGAAATAAGTGAAGTTGATTGGGAAAATTGTATTCTCCAGATACAGCTTATTTGTCGCTCTACGAATGAGTAAAATTAAGCATTTTTGATTTTTTTTTTAACAGAGCTCTAATAAATTTATTTAAAGTTCAAACACAGCTTATTACAAAGCTGAAATATTTATCTTTTATTTCTGAAAAAAAAAAAGAATGATTTCAGCCAAGCCTTTGTAGAAATTTTCCTAGGTAAAATCGTGGTTCAAAAAGTACCGTTGTCGTCATTTCAAGCATAAATAACTAATACAATAATAACATTTGTACACTTCTTAAAAGAGGCTCAGTCATCTTGTTGAATACCTAAAAAAAATACCATCCAGCCAAATTTCATTGAAATATACTTACAAAATGTAATTTCTTGCAACAAACAGCTTTCCATTTTTATCAACTATATTTATGAAACATAGTTTTTCGCCAAAATGTTTTCCACTCCTTAGAATTATTTTCTTTTAGTGATGCAGATCCTAATCACAGCATTGTAACGCTCCCAGGCAGGTTTGGCAAAAACCCGGGTTTTTTTTAAAAAAGCTCATGGACCCAGGGTTCTTTGGGGTTTTGTTTTTAAAGTTTTTTTTTTTTAAACCCAACTAAAGCTGGGTTTTTTAAAAAAGAAATGTGGGTTTTTTTTTCTCTTTTTTTAGGGAAAATGGGGTGCTTGTAGCATATTGTAGTGTAAGTATATGGACAAAGCACAAAAATAATCTTGGGGGGAAAAATGGCTGGAAAATTCAGCATTTTCTGAAGAAAAGTGCAAAAAGATGACGAAACCCAAGAATGGTGAAGCTTCATATTTTTTAATTTTCATTATTACCAACAGTTAAGGCAAAGTTACTTCTCGAGTGATAAAATCTATTGTTCGTTTTTAATTACTACATTTTTTTTTTTGCATTTTTACATTTTGTTATGCAAAACGTTTGTAGAACGTCAAGTAGTTTAAATCTGTTTTTACTAATTTCCAGCTTAATCATGAATTTTATGTTGCCTGTTTTTCCATTTCTGTGTACAGAGTAAGAAATATTAAACTTTTTGTAAGATAATGAAAATACTGTACATCCTATTCTGTTTTCTGTCCGACCGTTTGAAAAACCTGTTCATTTCTAAAAAATATACCTTGTGTTTATTCGAGATTTGCGACGTGTTTGTTTGCAGAAAATAATTCACGTGAAAGCCTTTTAACTAGAGTAGTTTCCTCTGTACAATCTACAAATATCGAGAAAATCAGAGGTGACAGGACTTAGTCAAGATAATTTGAGTTATTTATTGACCACTTAAAGAAAAAAGTTAAATATATTTATTTAAAATCTTTGAAACATTTTGTCAATGCCGTTAAGAGTTAAGAAATACTATTACAGTTCAAAATTCATTTTTTATGTCCATTGTCTGTGGTGAAGAACAAAAAAGAATTTCAAATTGTGAAAGTATTTAATTTTTTTTTTTTTTTGAAAACTTCTCAGAAAGTTTAAAAAAACTCATAAGTGGGCAAAATAATGGGTTTTTTTAAATGGGTTTTTTCAAAAAACCCATTGGGTCCAATCCGGCCAACCCTGCCCAGGTCCTGTGTGCCCTGACCATAGTTTCGGTCTTTACCCATTTTGCAAATTATCCGGGATATTTGCTCATCCGTGGTTGAGCAAGAGTTTACCGTATCACCATTCACCAAGAGAGATAAATGTTAAGAACTCGCCTCTTGTGGGTTCACCGACTTCACCTCCTCTGGCTTCAACTCTGAAAACAGACAACATGCGTCATTTGGAGCAGATATTTGAGGCATAAAAATTTCATTTTGTAATGTTCTAAATATTATTTATTTACTACGAAAAAATTGTAATTATTAAGAATAACTAAATAAAAATACATTATAAAATGATCCATTATTATAGAGTAACTAGAGGAGCCGACAGACGTTGTTCTGTTCAAACTTTGTAAATTGAAAAGTTAAAAAATTTCAATGAACTGAGGTCCCTAGTTTCAAAACCGGATACTTGTAGAAAACCAAATTTTACAGACGTAAAAGTCCGGTTTTGAAACTGAGGCAGACCTTCCCGCCCCATTTCAAGGGGGAAAGAAGCGGTTTTTGAACCTAATATTGAGCAGGCAACAAAAAAAAAGAAAATCGAATTTTTTGCAAGTATCCGGTTTTGAAACTAGGGGCCTCAACTATCAAGTGTTTGAACCGTTTTGTTGAAAAAAATAAGTAAAAAGAAAATGCTTTAAGCTGCGCTTGGTGTCAGAAAGCGTACATTTATTACAACTTGATTCATCTAATGCCCACTGAGCAGTTGTTTTATTAACTATTTTTTTCTCCCGTACTTGATGGTTCGTTCCTTCAGCCATACTCAAAGGATAAAAAGCGTCCTCAGATATTAAGTGCAAAAAACTAACTACCCATCTAGGACAAACGGGAAATCCCGCTGCAACATCCCCCACATGAAAAAAAAAACAATCGAAAGGATATCGTTTAAAAAAATGATAAAGGAAAAACAGTTCTCTGAATAAGGCGAAAATCACTCATCCCTCCCTCCCCGTTCCTGTTGTAAAATAAACACATTCTTCAGCTAAAACCACTAAACCCTCTTTAAAAACAAAAAACAATTCTTTGCAATTTGAAATATTTCGCCAAATAAACAAAAAATACAATAAATCACATTAACAGTAGCTTTGAAATGTAAACAAACGATCCCGCAACTCTATTGTTTATAGCCAAAGTCGCCAAGCCACCACGTTACTGTAATCCAGCCGATTAATGAGCAAAGTCAACTCTGACCAATTAGCAGACCGATCTTTTGAACAAAACTTTTTAAACTTCATATATTGCCTAATTCGTTCTTTCCACCAAAGATAAAATCTTCCGCTGCACTGATCTTTTGTGTACAGAACTACCCTGTTGTAATTTATCTGGACGAAAATAAAATTTGTTTTGTCTTTAAATTCCATCATCTTTTCCCTCAATAATGTACTGATTAGCTTGATAATCCTTAAAGTATTCTTGACAGTGGTGCCAAAACAGATGGATTTCAGCCGAGAAACAAATGTCGATAGGTACGGTACTTTCTGACCATTTAATTAGGAAAACCCAAAGCACCGATCTGGTCACATGGTTCAACTACGACGACAGAACACACACCATGATGGGGGATTTCCCAATCATGATATCAATAAGTGGAAATAAATGATCTTGTGATCCGATCGGATCCGAAAGCTGGGATCTCACCTCTGATGGGTCCGAGGGCCGCGTCCTTGGCCAGGGCTGTCAAGTCACTGCCAGAGTAGCCCTCCGTCCACCTATAAGGAGAGAGAGACCACATGATCACTGTCGACCAATCACGAGAGACAATATACCCGCCGCATTTCGTCTTAAAAAATGCGGTCAAAAAAAAGTCCAGGGTGTCGGGGCTTTAAAAGCATTTATCAAAAATGATTTTCAGCCCCTTTTAAAAATAATGTACGAAATATAAATTTAAGGAATGTCAAACTCTTTATAGCACAATGGTCACAAAAAAGGACACCCATTAACCCCTTCCCTCTCACTCCCGTGATATTGCTGTGATGGGGAGTGCAATATTAACCCGACGAAACCATAAAATCATTCCATTTCTTCAGCCCGGAATACATTTTATTACTCTTTTTATTCACTAGATGGCAGCACCAGTCAACTTTAAACGTAATTGCGGATTTTAAATGTAATTGCAGAGATGCAGGAAGGAATTTTGGTACTACTTACCAGATTGTGACGTTGCCCTCTGTATCTCGAGCTTTGAAATTTACCACACAAGAAAAGTTTACTTATATTACACAAAAGATGAATAAAATCCTTTTTTAATGTTTAAAAGAAGTATTTCTTAAATTTTTGCTGCTTGCTTGTTGACTTTTCATTAAATTTGAATTTTTTTAAAAATTTCAATCTAAAAAATATTGAAAATGAAAAATTGAATGCACATGTTGTACATACACTTATTTTTATATCATTTTCTAAAATTAAAAAAATAGACTTTTATGACCGTTTTCTTGAAAATTATTCGATTGTTAAGGGGTTAAAAAATTTGTAAATATTTTTTTTATTCTCTTTGTTCTCTTTAGCAATCATAGATGGCTGCAGTACCAAAGTGGCTTTTTCTGATGTCCTCATTTCTTGTTCGAATCTTCCGGATTTTTGAACCCCAAAATGAGAATTTTCATAACATTTTAATTTTTTAAATTTTTGCTCATGTTTGTGCTGAACTTCTTCTATTTATTTGATCATTCAATATGAAATTATACTTCATTATGCTGAAACAAAAGTCGTAGCTCATTTGCAGTGGCGTGTAGTCCACGAAATTTGCTTCTTGTAATGCATTGTGCCACCCTATACAATAAATAAATCATATTTTTACAAAAAATAACTGTGTACTTTTGTTCAATAGGCTCAGTATAGCATACTTATGAGAACAAAATAAGAATGATTGTTAACTGAAAGTGGATGTTAAAAGATTGCTGCGCCATTACATAAAAGCGCTTTTTTACGCATAACATTCAAAAAACGTCAAGTACTGTGCCCGCCGCTTATTACAATTACATTCGTTCTGAGGACATTTGATTTTATAAAGGGGCTGATTTTATTGACCAGCATACCTCTACATTCAAAAACATATGAAAGGTTTTGAAGCTTAAATACTCTAAAAATGAATTGAATTACTTCATTTATTTTTGTTTTATGTATATAGTTATTTTAACTAAACATAAGGTACATTTTTTTTTTAATTTGCACAAGGATCTTAAAATAAATGCGTATTGTTTGCTTAACAGAATTGGGAGAGCAAAGATTCAATATCCTTTGAGAGTTTATAAAGTACTTTGTAACGTCCAACTTTTAACAGTGTATTTTCCTCTTTGCTCTTAAGTGCATCGTATTTTCTGACTTCCATTGAAGAGTCAAATTTGACTCTGAGATTTCCTCATCTCCCGAGACCGATTCCTTGACTTCTTGGTGCGTCTTTAACAATTTTTTCCGCACAATATCCAAAAGTTCTATTTTATAAAACGACGATAGTGATTTTATCAAAAGATGGTTTTTAATATGTTTTGCCATCGCAATAATTCATTTCAGGGCATATTTTAAAGGAGTTTTTTTTTTTTGGGCAATTGCCCACACAGTCAAATAAAATTGCGCACCTACATTTTCCTAAATTTTTCCATCGGTTATGTGTTTCTATATGTGTTCCCCATTCGATGCAAGTGTATTGGGTAGTTTCCAGTTATAACATAGTCCAATCGGACCATTGTGCCGGAACGACAATTGAAACAAACAAAAGATTGACTATTACTCTGAATGGCTGTGGGAAGGTCTATTTCAACCAGCAGCCATTCGTCATAAAATTTCTGCAAATTAAAAACCGAAGAGAAGGAAAACCAGATGCTGAACTTTACAAAGAGAGGTTTTATATGAAATCTTTTTTTTTTGAAAAAGACAACGTTGTTTGAATTTGGTTGTATTAAAATGAACGGTTGTATTATAATGAATGAAATTTTAAAAAAAATCAAAAACTCAGTGACCGTTTGAACTATTTTAAACGCCGAGTCACAGCATTTATGTCCTTTACACTCTTTTCCTGTCGAACGAAACGACCATTAGCAATCATTTCCCTAATTCCAATTTTCACACCCCAACTCTTTTTTGACGATCATTCAACTAACAAAAACTACATTTACACCCCCCCCTTCCGAGGAAGTTGGAGTTGCCCACAAAGTCAAATTTCCTTAAAATATGCCCTGATTCATTTCTTCCAGATTTGATTTTAAAAAGAGGCTGATTTTATAATCCAGTGATTTTATTAGTGGCGGGTACTGTGTTTTCAACAAGTCATTGCCGAAAGTCGACTATTTTAAAAATTCTGAAACTGAAAAAAAAATCAAATGATTATTTTTTTAAGGAAAAAGATTTCGGATTTTGAAATCGGGGTCTGGTACATCCGATCGATGGTAAGGAGGGACTCACTTGGCCAGCTGCTTGATGTCGTTCTTGGAGAGGGAGTTGTCCTGCTTGGCCAGGAGCTTCTCCAGGAGTCGGACCCTGGTCTCTCTGTCGGGGAGGCTCACGTACACCCTCTTGCTGAACCTCCTGCACATCGGGAATCAAATAAAATAAAAATGAAATTGAGTCACAGGCTGCAAGTACTGGCAAATGGGTAATTCCCTGTTTGTTGTTTATGTTACTTACAAATAGAATATTAAATTTAAAGTGAAATGGGGATTTTTCACAGATTTAAGCTAATTGGTAGCAGCAAGAAAAATAGACTGCAAAGGAAAAACCAAATAATAAGGAGTTAATTTGCTTAAAAATTCATACATTCTCCAATCTCTACCAGAAAAGTAGCTACAAAAATTTAATTACTGAAATCCGAAAAAAAGAAAAGGAAATCAATATATAATGAAAATACAATATAAAATAAGTAGGTATAGGGTAACACATGTTAAAATAACTTAAAAAATTAAAAATAATTGAAATAATTTCAAGATGCAAAAGGATTGAAATCGGCTGCCATTTTCGGCAAAGCACGTGCTTCGTTGAACATGCAATGTGGAGAGCTTCTAAAAAATTAATTTTTACTAAATGAGTTATTAATTGGAAAAATTCTTATTCCCCGACATTGGTAGACTAGAAAAAGGGCGCCATCTATTGAGAAGAAAGTGAAACTTTCTGATGATTGACTGAAACAACGGGAGAAAATCGTAAAAAAACGGGAAATCGGGAGATGGAAGCAAAAAACGGGAGTCTCCCGTTAAAAACAGAAGAGTTGGCAAGTATGTGACTCTACCCCTTGCACTGGTTATTAACTCTGGCACTGACCTCCCTTTGCTGCTCAAGTGTGAAACAAGACAAAAGGGGCCCACCTGAGCGCTGCATCATCCAACTCCTGGGGCCTGTTAGTGGCCCCCATCACCAGGACCCTCTCGCTGCCCGAAGACCGCAACTGGAAAGGAAACAAACCGGATTTCAACCACGGTTTTGACCGTCATACTGAGGAATACAGTATGAGACTTACCTATTTTCAGTACACTAAACCGGAAAATTAAAAATGCGACCGACTACTCTCACAGAAATAAACGGAAGAATAGTTCCATGTTCTTACTTTAAGAGGCCACAGTACCTTTCAAACATTTTTTTAAAATTTAAGTAAATTTTATATTTCTTTGAAACCATAACATGCATACTTATTTCCAAAATCAATAATTTATTTTCAAAATTTAAAAATATTGCCTACTTTTTTTTGAAAATTCAAAAAATTGAGGAAAATTTTGATTTTTTCACATCCCTAAGGCTTTTTTATTTTTGCACTAATTTTAAAATTTTTTTTTGCTAAAAGATAACTATAATCATCTCTAAAAATCTGTGCATTCATTTGCTTACGAGTTTATTAGAAAATTTTCAGTGATTAATTACGTAAAAAATCAAAGTTTTTTTTAAAAAAATTGGTTTTTAAAGGCTTAACATGCTCTAAACATTTGAGTCATTTATAAAATGCGTATCCAATGCACAGTTTCGTCAAATAGGTTATCCCGATTGCAAAAAATATTACTTTAAAGCTTTATCTTTAATAGAAAAACATCCTTGGGGATTCTAATGACATGAAAACACAAAAATAACATCATCGAGAAAAAGCAGTTTAAAATTTTTCTTTTGCATAAGAGCGAGCATGGCCTAAAACCACTCATAATGTTTTAAATATTTGAACTAAAGCAATGAAACTTTTCCCCTGTGTTCAGAATAGTTTTTAGTCTTGAAATAAGCAATGAATTTATTTATTTATTTATTTTTTTTTTTTTTTTTTGATCGTTTCATCATTTTTGAGGTACCCCTTAAACATTTTTCCAGAGAAATATTTTACTTTGAGCCATTTGCTGTTCAAATTATCATTCAACTGACTGGCAAAGTTTGAAAATGGCTAACCTCAAAGTTTTTTTTAAAAGAAAATTCTTTCTTCCATCTACACTGTAGAACTAAATGTTTTCAGTGAGAAATACACGATTTTAAGCAGCTGATTTCTAAAAAATCACATCTGACTGAAATAATCTTTCTGAAGGCAGATTTTCCGGGGACTTTTCTTTTACGATGGAACTCTGCAACGGTCCACAGATGTGTTATAGCAGATGAAAATGAAAGAAGATTTTAAACAAAATTTGGGGATATGCTAGTGTTTTCACAATGCATCACAATAGAGTGAAATTTAAAAGAAAACTTGCATTTACAAATGTCCAGCGTTCTCTCTCTCTTTACATCAATATATATTTATTATTATTATTAATATTATTTAGTAAAATTCCTCAAAATTGTATAAGTTTTGCAATTTATTCGAAAACTGTTGCAAAAACATTAATTGTTCTTACGCCAGAATTGAAATCACGTTAAGAATAAACTTTAAAGTACTTGAAACAACAGTACGGCGGTAAGATGTTCAAATTAATAAATGGAAATCAATCCCTTTTTATTACTTGGTTTACTATATTAATGAAATAAATAGAAATGCACACAAATTTTTATCACCAAAAGCTCTAAACTATTCATATTTTTAAGATCATTCAAGGGAAGGAAAAAAAAAAGGAACACGTTAAAATGGCATGAAATCACTTAAAAATTGTTCAAATTAGCGTTCTGGGGGGTGTGCCCCCCCTCCCAGGCCTTTTCGTAACATAAAATGCTTTCAGTTATGTCACGCAATAAAAAACTGCCTCGATGGGTCGAAACCTACAAGGAAAAATCTGTTTTGTATTTTGAGCTGTCAAAAATTTAATTTTCAGACCTTTTCTATATTCGCAATTCAATTTCATGACTCATTAATTATCATTCAATTCCTCTACCACACTCTCCCTTTATCTATTTGTTCAAATTTTTAATTGCTAATAAAATACTTTGCATTCACCCACTCGAGTTCAAATACATTTTTTTTTCCATTTGTAGGTGATGACACTCGATGTTAAGGGGTACGTTTCAAACATTTTTTTTTAATTTAAGTAAATTTTATATTTCTTTGAAACCACAACATGCATTAGAACAGTTAGTAATCCAACGTTGTGAAGCACAAAAATTGCAAAAACTTTGCAATTTTTGTGCTTCACAACGTTGGATTACTAACTGTTCTAATTTTCAGCACAAAGGTATTTATTCATTACATAACATGCATTCTTATCTCTTAATCAATAATTTATTTTCAAAATTTAGAAATATTGCCTACTTTTTTAAAAATTCAAAAAAATTGCAGAAAATTTCAATTTTTTGAAATCCTTACGGCTTTTTTATTTTTGCACTAATTAAAATTTTTTTTTTTTGCAAAACGATCACTATAATCATCTCTAAAAATCTGTGCATTCATTTGCTTATGAGTTTATTAGAACATTTTCTGTGATGAATTATGTAAAAAATCAAAGGTTTTTTTATAAAAAAAATTTGGTTTTTAAAAGTGTAACATGCTCCAAACATTTGAGTCATCTATAAAATGCTTATCCAATGCACAATTTTGTCAAATATGTTATCCAAGTTGCAAAAAGTATTACTTTAAAGCTGTATCTTTAATAGAAAAAAAAAATCCTTAGGGATTCTAATGACATGGAAACACAAAAAAGCCATCATCGAGAAAAAGCAATTTAAAGTTTTTCTTTTGCATAAGAACACATAGCGAGCATGACCTAAAACCACTCATAACTTTTAAAATATTTGAACTACAGCAATGAAACTTTTCACGTGTGTTCAGAATAGTTTTTAGTTTTGAAATAAGTGATAAAAATTTTTTGATCGTTTCATCATTTTTGAGCTACTGTAACCCCTTAATAGCTTTTTCAAACATTAATTCATCCATTAAATTTAATGAATTAATTTTAGTTTTATATGAGAAAAAATGTTTCATGATTCTCATATGTTTATACATTAATTGTAACTAAAATAAAATCAACGAAGAGAATTTTGTTGACCCAAGTAGGAATTGACTTAATTATCATTATTATTATTTAGTTTTTAGTACAGAAGAAGACCGTTATAACGCCGACCTGTATAATGCAATTCTCTATAAACCACACTACTTTTCAGGAGTAAACAATAGGTTTTGAAGTTGAAAAAAATCCCTCTGTTTTGCTTTGCAAACATAAAAATGGTTAGGCGAATTAAATTTTGAAAGTTTTTTATCTTTTCATCTTAGTTAAAAGCTTTTAAATTGAAAATGAGTACTCATAGTGAACAGAAAATGCCAGATGGCTCTTGAAAATGCAGCTGTTATGCAAACCATGAAGATGCAGGATTTTGATTGTGAAACATATTTATTTGTGAGTAACTCATCGTAATATGGGTGCTTTAATACTCATTGCAGATAAAACTCATTCTGAAGTGCTAATATATAGGTATATTCTGAATATTAGTTTCAAAATTTGTGAAATGATCTATATAATGCAAAAACCTGTATAACGCAAAAGCTCTGTCCCAAGTTGTGCGTTATAACGGTCTTCTACTGTACATTAATTGAAACTAAACTAAAATCAACAAAGAGAACTTTAATGACCCAAGTAGGAACTGACTTTATTATTATTTTGTTTTTAGTACTTGTTTATTAACTATTCACTACATGCAATTCGGTAAAACAAAAGTAAAAAGTCTCACCCCATCGAATTCGACGAGGAACTCTGTCTTCAGTCGCCTGGAAGCTTCGTGCTCGTTCTCTTTTCGCTCGTTCAGCAGGGAGTCCACCTCGTCTGAGAGAGATCGGCAAGAATTATTCGTCCAAAAAAAGAAAAAATTAATTTGAATTTTTACTTCTTAAATTCAAATTATGTTTTTCGCAATCATGAGTGTGTGTGTGTATGTAGGCGTGTGTGTGGGGGTATGTGTGTTTGTGTGTAGGGTGGTGTGTGTATGTGTGTGTAGGCATATGTGTGTGCGTCTGTGTGCAGGTATGAGTGTGTGGGTAGTTGTGTTTATTAGTATTTGTGTGCGGGGGGGATGTGTGTGTGTATGTAGGTGTGTGTGTGGGGGTATGTGTGTTTGTGTGTGTGGGGGGATGTGTATGTGTGTGTAGGCATATGTGTGTGCGTCTGTGTGCAGGTATGAGTGTGTGGGTAGTTGTGTTTATTAGTATTTGTGTGCGGGGGGGATGTGTGTGTGTGTGGGGGTATGTGTGTTTGTGTGTGTGGGGGGATGTGTATGTGTGTGTAGGCATATGTGTTTGCGTCTGTGTGCAGGTATGAGTGTGTGGGTAGTTGTGTTTATTAGTATTTGTGTGCGGGGGGGATGTGTGTGTGTATGTAGGTGTGTGTGTGGGGGTATGTGTGTTTGTGTGTGTGGGGGGATGTGTATGTGTGTGTAGGCATATGTGTGTGCGTCTGTGTGCAGGTATGAGTGTGTGGGTAGTTGTGTTTATTAGTATTTGTGTGCGGGGGGGATGTGTGTGTGTATGTAGGTGTGTGTGTGGGGGTATGTGTGTTTGTGTGTGTGGGGGGATGTGTATGTGTGTGTAGGCATATGTGTTTGCGTCTGTGTGCAGGTATGAGTGTGTGGGTAGTTGTGTTTATTTTATTAGTATTTGTGTGTGGGGGGGATGTGTGTGTGTATGTAGGCGTGTGTGTGGGGGTATGTGTGTTTGTGTGTAGGGTGGTGTGTGCATGTGTGTGTAGGCATATGTGTTTGCGTCTGTGTGCAGGTATGAGTGTGTGGGTAGTTGTGTTTATTAGTATTTGTGTGTGGGGGGTATGTGTATGTGTGTGTAGGCATATGTGTTTGTGTCTGTGTGCAGGCATGAGTCTGTGGGTAGTTGTGTGTAGGTGTGTGTGTATGTGTTTGTGTATGTGTGTAGATGTATGTATGTGTGTGTCTGCGTGTAAGTGTAGGATATTGACGCAACCTGGAGACGGTTTTCGCGAGTGTGTGTATGTAGGCGTGTGTGTGGGGGTATGTGTGTTTGTGTGTAGGGTGGTGTGTGCATGTGTGTGTAGGCATATGTGTTTGCGTCTGTGTGCAGGTATGAGTGTGTGGGTAGTTGTGTTTATTAGTATTTGTGTGTGGGGGGGATGTGTATGTGCGTGCAGGCATATGTGTTTGTGTCTGTGTGCAGGCATGAGTCTGTGGGTAGTTGTGTGTAGGTGTGTGTGTATGTGTTTGTGTATGTGTGTAGATGTATGTATGTGTGTGTCTGCATGTATGTATGCGTGTAAGTGTAGGATATTGACGCAACCTGGAGACGGTTTTCGCGAGTGTGTGTATGTAGGCGTGTGTGTGGGGGTATGTGTGTTTGTGTGTAGGGTGGTGTGTGCATGTGTGTGTAGGCATATGTGTTTGCGTCTGTGTGCAGGTATGAGTGTGTGGGTAGTTGTGTTTATTAGTATTTGTGTGTGGGGGGGATTATTCGTCAAAAAAGAACCACAATAAATATGCTCGATCGAATCGATAGATCGCCCGGGAATGTGTTCGGCAAAGGAGAAAAAAATAGTTCCAAAATCTGCCCATAGATGGCGCTGTGGTGGGTCCAAATCGTTTCCTATTGGCCGAGACCTGACGTGGTGAGTTACATGGTTTTGAGTTTCCAGTTTGTAGTGGAACAATATGGAGGACATCTATGAGGTACTCTCTTGTTTCATTAAGCTCTTATTTTTTTTTCTCGTCACTAAAAGTTGATTTTCCAGTAAACGTTAGTAAATGGCTCATAAACCCTGTGAACTTGTCGCTTCCTTTCGATTGACAACGTTTCCATGCTCGATGAATCTCCGTATCATTTGACCGCGGATTGTATGTAATTTGGCAATCTGCCAAGTAAAGAGTATTCCATCTGAATGCAGCTAGCAGGGGAGAAGGGAAAATAATGATGGGATTTTGATGCACGCTTTTTATAATGTCACTAGTGCCTTATTCATTGATTGCATTCTCAAAAATAAAATAAGGGGAAATAAAAATAGTTACCATGGAAAAAAACAAAACGAAAAGAAAATATTTTCATATCGTTCAGGAACGTAAAGGCGAAATGGTAAGCTCAAAACTTTGTGGTGAATAAATAAATCAATTTGTTTTTGCCGTGAGAATATAGATCGAATATACTTTAGATTAAAAAATTGTTGCTGAGAGCAAATTTTTTATTTTTACAAAACTAAGGCTAAATAATAGAGAGGCAAAAGTGCACATCTGTAGCAAACCAACTAACACCCCTATAAACTAATAGCTACGCCCATTTCCGCCTATAAACCGGATATTAGACTTTCCATGCAATCGATGCTCGGAAAGTAGTGCGTTCTTCCCCTCAAATGATTTTGACAGCGCCATCTATCCACACATTTTAGAACTATTCCTTTACCTTCACTAAACATATTCCGGTGAAATACCGAGTCGTTTGGTCCGGTAGTTTTTCGACCGAAGCATCGTGAAATTGAAGCTTTTTTTAATTTGATTTTTTAGCGGTTGAACCGTTCAAAAACGCTAACCATCGGTGTTCACAAAAGGGCTCGAAACATCTTTATCTAAAAATCCAGCGATGATAAATACCGTCACATGGGATTTTAATGGACTGCAATTGAGGCAGTGCAAAGGGATGCAAGTGGCGAAATTAAAAATTTGGAGATATAACCAGTATGCATGGTAGGCATACTTGCCAAGCTTCGAAGGAAAAAAAACAGGAGATTTTACTAGAGGTATATAGGTGATTCACGATCGACATATCCGCGCTACAGAATTATTAAATTATGCTTTTAAATAACATGAATATTAAATTTAAAGTGAAATGGGGATTTTTCGCAGATGTAAGCTAATTGGTAGCAGCAAGAAGAATAAGAAGAATATACTGCAAAGGAAAAACTAAATAATAAGGAGTGAATTTGCTTAAAGTTTCGTACATTCTCCAGTCTCTACCAGAAAAGTAGATACAAAAATTTAATTACTAAAATCCGGAAAAAAAAAAATCAATATATAATGAAAATACAATATAAAATAAGTAGGTATAGGGTAGCACACGTTAAAATAACTTCAAACTTTCAAAATAATTGAAATAATTTCAAGATGCAAAAGGATTGAAATCTGCTGCCATTTTCGGCACAGCACGTGCTTCGTTGAACATGCAATGTGGAAAGCTTCTAAATAATTAATTTTTACTAAACGAGTTATTAATTGGAAAAATTCTTATTCCCTGACATTGGTAGAGTAGAAAAGGGCGCCATCTATTGAGAAGAAAGTGAAACTTTTTGATGATTGACTGGAAAAACTGCAAAGACGGGAGAAAATCGTAAAAAACGGGAAATCTGGAGATGGAAGCAAAAAACGGAAGTCTCCCGTCAAAAATAGTAGAGTTGGCAAGTATGGATATTCCTTTCCTTCGCTAAACACATTCCGGTGAAATATCGAGTCATTTGGTCCGGTTGTTTTTCAACCGAAGCATCCTGAAATTGAAGCTTTTTAAAATTTATTTTTTAGGGGTTGAACCATTCAGAAACGCTAACCATCGACGTTCACAAAAGGGCTCAAAACGTCTTTATCTAAAAATCCAGTGACGATAAATACCATCACACGGTATTTTGAGGGACTGCAATTGAGGCAGTGAGAAGCAAAGGGATGCAAGTGGCAAAATTAAAAATTTGCAGATATAACCAGTACGCAAGGTAGGCATACTTGCCAACCTTCGAAGGAAAAAAACAGGAGATTTTACTAGAGGTACATAGGTGATTCACCATCGACATATCCTCGCTACAGAATTATTAAATTATGCTTTTAAATAACATGAATACTAAATTTAAAGTGAAATGGGGATTTTTCGCAGATGTAAGCTAATTACTACCACCAAGAAGAATATACTGCAAAGTAAAAACCAAAGAATAAGGAGTGAATTGGCTTAAAGTTTCGTACATTCCCCAGTCTCTACCAAAAAAAGTAGCTACAAAAATTTAATTACAAAAATCCGGAAAAAAAAATCAATATATAATGAAAATACAATATAAAATAAGTAGGTATAGGGTAGCACACGTTAAAATAACTTCAAACTTTCAAAATAATTGAAATAATTTCAAGATGCAAAAGGATTGAAATCTGCTGCCATTTTCGGCAAAGCACGTGCTTCGTTGCACATGCAATGTGGAAAGCTTCCAAAAAATTGATTTTTACTACACGAGTTATTAATTGGAAAAATTCTTATTCCCTGACATTGGTAGAGTAGAAAAGGGCGCCATCTATTGAGAAGAAAGTGAAACTTTTTGATGATTGACTGGAAAAACTGCAAAGACGGGAGAAAATCGTAAAAAACGGGAAATCTGGAGATGGAAACAAAAAACGGAAGTCTCCTGTTAAAAACAGTAGAGTTGGCAAGTATGGATATTCCTTTCCTTCGCTAAATACATTCCAGTGAAATATTGAGGCGTTCGGTCCGGTAGTTTTTCGACCGAAGCATCGTGAAATTGAAGTTTTTTAATTTGATTTTTTAGGGGTTGAACCATTCAAAAACGCTAACCATCGGTGTTCACAAATGGGCTCGAAACATCTTTATCTAAAAATCCAGCGATGATAAATACCGTCACACGGTATTTTGAGGGACTGCAATTGAGGCAGTGAGAAGCAAAGTGGCAAAACTAAAAATTAGGAGATATAACCAGTACGCATGGTAGGTGAACCCCATAGACTAATAATGAAAGTAGACCGAGCTATGGCAACCCTTTTGCTGCTCATAAACCAAACCATGTGACTGGTGGATGTCCTAGCAACAGCGGAAATAAAATTCATAGAATGGATGGAACTCGGAAGAATGATCTTTTATGGAGTCCGATTTGTAAATTTGTTATTCTGAGTTGTAAATATTTTGTTAATACAGTGAGTTTTTCCTTTAGATAGTACTGTGCATTTTCTTTAGTCAATTTCAATAACTCTCTAAGCCCAAAAAGAATCGGCAAACGGTGAGATTTTTACCTACAATTTCAATTTAAGATACCGATTAGTACATTTTTGCGTTAACGCAAAAAGTTTATGCCAACGCTGACGTAGCAGTTCCAAATAAAATAAAAGTGACTGAAAACTGTGATCAAAAACTAATGACTAATGTCAAAATAATGCATAACTAAAAGAAAAACAGTTCAATCTCTGCACCCGGAAAAACAATTATAATGAAAACACATTACGTCTTAAAATACGTGTCGAGTGCCAAACTATAGATAATGTTGCCATCTAGCAACCCTGCTGCCAAAGTTTTCACCAGTCACATGATGTATCCATGAACCCATTTTTTCATCAGCAAGTCTGGGAAAGCTTGGTCTACTCTTATTATTAGTCTATGGTGAAGCTCTCCTCTGTCTTGGGGCAAGAGAGGGTACTACAGAGGTGATGAGTTCATCAAAAAATACCTGAAAGTTTCAAAGCGAGAACGGAGGGGGGGGGAGGTGTAATCTTTGGCCCCTATTACTTAAGTGCACCTTTGCCATAGTTTTAAATAGTTCTGAGTCAAAATATTGTGTGTACATTTGATTAAATTTTTAATGGATTACAAAGTTACTTTTGAGCTGCTGTTATACAAATTATCTTGACATTTGTCCATCTTAAGGGATAGGTGTCCATATTAAGGCTCTTGCAGGTATATTTGATGAGCATTATATAATAATTAAAAAAAAAAATTGCGGAGGTAGGGAGATAAAAGTATAACGGAAAAAAAACATAATTCCGGTATTTTCGGACATAAAAATACCGGAAATACTTCCGAAAATACCGGAAGTTCGGTAAAATACCGGAACACAATCACCCCTGGTACTAGTAGCCCTGGTAGTTGCTGCTATACAGCATGATTTAGGAAAAAAATATTCAATGAAAGCCCACATAGGACGTAATCTTTAAACGCGTTTTATTCAACCACTGACATCTCTTTTGCTTCTCACTGCCTCAAATGTTGATGACGTTGCTTGTGGCGAAAGAATTGAAACGATCGTCCGATGGCCAAGGAAGGTAAGGCTTTTAAATAACATGAATACTAAATTTAAAGTGAAATGGGGATTTTTTGCAGATGTAAGCAAATTGGTAGTAGCAAGAAAAATATACTGCAAAGGAAAAACTAAATAATAAGGAGCGAATTTGCTTAAAGTTTCGTACATTCTCCAGTATCCTTCATAAAAGTAGCTACAAAAACTTAATTACTAAAATCCAAAAAAAAAAAGGAAAACTATATATAATGAAAATACAATATAAAATAAGTAGGTATAGGGTAGCTCATGTTAAAATAACTTCAAACATTAAAAATAATTGAAATAATTGCAAGATGCAAAAGGATTGAAATCTGCTGCCATTTTCGGCAAAGCAGGTGCTTCGTTGAACATGCAATGTGGAAAGCTTCTAAAAATTTAATTTTTAGTAAATGAGTTATTAATTGGAAAAATTCTTATTCCCTGACATTGGTAGACTAGAAAGGGGCGCCATCTATTGAGATTTGTGCTTTGTTGAACATGCAAACGATTGTCCGATGGACGGGATACTCACCGATGAAAATGATGGAGGGATGCAGCTCCCTGGCAACGGCAAACAAGGCACGGACCAGCTTCTCCCCCTCCCCCACCTGCAAAAAGAACAATTCCGGATTTGAAAAAACAATGAAACAACTCGCTAGTACTTTTTACATGCACCATTTTTTTAAGGAAGAAAACACATCTGACACTTCTCCCCATCTAAATAAATTCTCAATCCATTTTAAACAACATTTTCCCCTCATAGGTACATACTGTTACAAATTCTGTAAATAGTAATTATTGTAGTAACGTAACCTGGAAATTGTTTCCCGTAATGAATATACAGCCCCTGTACATTCGGCTGAAGTATACGATCCCCTATTTTTCATTGATAAAATTTGATATCGGTCTACTATTTTCGAGTGGCATTTGGAATCTTGTGGAATATTTGAGAGATTTCTTTCGATGTTTATAAATAGCGGCCCGCGTGATAAAAAGTCAGTCTCGATTGAGAATTTGAGCTGAGAGTGAGCTCTGTTTATTGCGAGGCATTTTGCCGTGTTGTTTTTCGTATTCGGAAGTAAATATGTGTGTAACCGTCGAGTTTACGGTGTTGTGTGATACAGTAGAATACCTTTATAATGCCGACCTATATAACGCAATTCTCTATGAACCGCACAACTTTTCAGAAGTAAACAATAGGTTTTGTAGCTTAAAAAGTCCCCCTGTTTTGCTTTGCAAACATAAAAATTGTTAGGCAAATTAAATTTTAAAACAGTTTTTCATCTTTCCATCTTAATTCAAAGTTTCTAAATGAAAATTAGTGTTCACAGTAAACAGAAAATACCAGCAGATGGCTCTTGAAAATGCAGCTGTTATGCAAACCATGAAGCTAGCAGAAGTGCAGGATAATTCACTTTCTTATGATTGTGAAACATATTTATTTGTGAACGACTAATTGTGATATTGGTGCTTTTAATACTCATTGCAGATAAAACTCATTCTGAAGTGCTAATGTACAGATATATTCTGAATATTAGTTTCAAAATTTGTGAAATGATCTATATAACGCAAAAGCTCTGGTCCCAAGGTGTGCGTTATAACGGTCTTCTACTGTATTTGCTTAATTGCTGATGATTAATTTAGCAGTTGTTGACGATCTTCCCTGTACATAGTGTAAATAAATTTCCTGTATTCTTAATCAAGAACTGTGTCGTCCTTTCAAGAAAGTTGGAAAGCAATACCGGGATCCGTTACAATACTGTCCAAACCACAGATTGCATGGAATTTTAAAACCTCCAGATAAGACGAATCTATGTGAATGAGGGGGAAAAGTAAAACTACTGAATGTTCTCCTGTTTTGCATGGAAACCAGGTAAATAATTTCCTGTGCTGCATATGGTGAGGAGATCTCCACTGCGGCAGGAAATGCAGTCACCATTGACAGGTTTCATGCTTTTGTGTGCCAAGTGCTTGTGTGTGGACTCCCAGTGGTATGAACTTTTTTTTCATTAGTTGTTCCTGTACTGTACCAACAATGTGGCACTGTACATAAAATACACCGCCAGCTCAGTCATTTCCAGCCGAGGACTGCAGTTTCGTGCTCATTGGCACTCATCAGCCCGGGCATAGGAAAATGACTGAGCTGGAGGTGGAAAACCTCTTCAGGAAGCCAAGAGTGCCAAACAAATTGGTAGCTTAACATAGAATTAGCACTGACCAGACGAGTGATCGAAACAATGGTTCGGTTCAACTCGAATTTTGAAGGCAAAGGCAGGTATATTCAGTAAGTTACAACCCTATAGCCAGGGCTAAGGCAGAAATATGTAACTTACTGAACTTACTTTTTGATATGTAACTTACTGAATAAATAATGTGCCATTGTGTTTAGGGTTGTTTTATTGAGGACTTTTAGAACCGTCCGAATTTTGAGAAAACGAATATGTGATATTTCTTGGTGTTGTATGTTGGGGGGGGGGGGGGGGGGGGAATGTTTAATTCATTTATGGGGATTTCATTTTATAAATGCTTGATTGTCTTTTCCTATATACACTTATATATTTGTTTCGAATAAATCGTTATTTAAATAGAAATTCAGTTTCCGTCGCTCATTTCTCCCAGACCGACCATTCCACATCGGTTGGTCCCTTTTCTGAAGGCCAACAGTAAATACTTGACTTTGCCCCACGTTCCCCTACATGCGATCGACCAGATTTGACAAAACAGACAGCAGAGGAATAACTTACGTATTTGGAAGTGAGGGAAGATGGCACTGATGATTCAGGAAGGTGGAGTTGGATTCGCAGGCAACAGCCTTGGCCTGCAAATAGACACACACACACACCGTTAGCGTTGACGTCGAAAGAGAGTTTTCGACCTGACATGAGTTTAAACCGGAGTTAAACCATTCTTGGAAAACTAGAGGTATATAGGTGATTCACCAGCGACATATCTTCACAACAGAATGATTAAATTATGCTTTTAAATAACATGAATACAAAATTTAATGTGAAATGGGGATTTTTTCACAGATGCAAGCAAGTTGGTAGCAGCAAGAAAAATATAGTGCAAAGGAAAAACCAAATAATGAGTGAATTTGTTTAAAGTTTCCTACATTCCCCAGTCTCTACCAAAAAAGTATAGCTACAAAAATTTAATAACTAAAATCCCCCCCCCCCCCCAAAAAATCAATATATAATGAAAATAAAATATAAAATAAGTAGGTATAGGGTAGCACACGTTAAAATAACTTCAAACTTTCAAAATAATTGAAATATTTTTAAGATGCAAAAGGATTGAAATCTGCTGCCATTTTCGGCAACGCACGTGCTTCGTCCAACATGCAATGTGGAGAGCTTCAAAAAAAATTAATTTTTACTAACGGAGTTATTAGTTGGAAAAATTCTTATTCCCTGACATAGGTATACTAGAACAGGGCGCCATCTATTGAGAAGAAAGTGAAAGTTCTTGATGATCGAGTGAAAAAACTGCAAAAAACGGGAGAAAAGTGTAAAAAAAACGGGAAATCAGGAGATGGAAGCAAAAAACGGTAGTTTCTCGTTAAAAACAGTAGAGTTGGCAAGTATGTAAAACCATCAAAAACCCAAAATAGGAAGGAGGATTTTTCTTTCAACAATGTACAATTAATTGCAATCAATTAAGTTTTAATTTTGTTCCATGCAATGTCAATAGCACTTTTAATATTGTATTTAACGTAACCAGGCAGTATCAATCTGATTTTAACATAAGATACAATGAATAATGCATCTCAGAATAACACAACTGTTTTTTAGATACACTCTGAAAGTTAAAAAATTATTACATACCAGTAAAAAATATTTATAAAAAATATTAATTAAAAATATGAATTTTCTCTGTATTTTTCTTTTTAATTTAGATTACCAATGTATTTAAATGTATACATAAAAAGGCATGCTCTATTGTATTAAAATGTCAGTAATAGAGAGCTAATAAACTGTAATTAATTAGAAATTAAGTGATTTAGAAACTAAAATGGAAAATAAGAAAATTGTACTCAATAAAAATGTTTGAACAGTCAACTCAGTAATGTATAAAAGTAAAATGGCTAACAAAATTTAAAAAAAAGTTTTCCACTACCACAGTCAATCTAAAATCACAGCAGAAACAAACATTTTGTTGATTACGATTGGTTTACTTTTTTATTACTTTATAAACTTCCATGGCATTTTTAAAAAATACCGCAAAAAAGTAAAGAAATATGTTCTTGAAAAGTATTTAAAAAAAATTCCATGGCACAAAGAAAACAGGAATTTTCAGTCATTTTTGGCACTTTGTATTAACCAAGATCAACCATATGATGTTCTGTAAAAAAAAAAGTACTGCATCCACTGCTCATTCTTTGAAACGAAATATATTTCTAAAAATAAAGAATCTCTCAAAAAAAATAATTGTTTTGAGGAATGAAAATAAAACTCACAAGCATGGTCTTTCCATTGCCAGGGGGTCCGAAGAGCAGCAGACCTCTGGGGGGAGAACGCAGACCGGTGAAGAGCTGTGGGGGGAGAGACATCGTTATACAGTCCACTCACACACAGACACAGGTTGAACGAAAATTACTATAAAATTGGGGTTAAAAGCTTGGGGGGCGACTCAGACATGGGACAGAATTTCCGAAAATTTCCCCTAAAAAATCTTAGAAAACAAAACGCAAAAAAAAAGGGGAAAAAAAGAGCATTTTCCTGATTTTAGACTAACCTTTTTAAATGGACACTAAAAAAGAATGGGGGGCAAGTAGGGGCTCAAGCTCCCCTTAGAAATTAGAACTTCCTTACTTTTAGTAGTTTTTTCTTTGCAAAAATGTAAACACAGTCATTAATGAATAAGTCACTGAAGATGTCAAATTTCAACAATTCTAATCTATACTAAAATCAGTTTCCATGGGGAAAACATCTGAGCCCCCCCCCCCCCTGTTTCAAAATTTTGTTTATGACTGTGAAATAAAAAGACCGATAACACAAAATGCCATACTTGCAAATTCACCTGACAGTTGATAAAGAATCCACTCATATAAAACAAAAATTAATGTAACTACAGCACAAAATTTGGGAAATGATCTGGGGTCATGACCCAGAAATCCAGCCTTTTACAAAAATCATGGCCAAGGAAACGAACCCTCTTTGTGCAAGAGAATAAAAATGGTGCATGTATAAACGTAAGAACGTTCATCACATTTCATTTTCTTTTGTTTTAAAAAGTTTATTTTAAAAAATCAGGGTGAAAAAATTGGCGATGATTCAAAAAATCGGCAAGAATTCCAACTATCGAAACCTTTTTGCAGATGATTAAAAGGGGACTTTTAAGGAAAAAAGGACCAGTTGGATAGGAAAAAGAACAGTTCTTTTAAAAAAGGGACTTTGAGACTCACCTCTGGTCGCACAGTGGGCAGGATGACCATCTCTCTCAGCGCTTGCTTGGCCACACTCTGACCGGCTGCAAAGACAAAGACTTAACACCATCATAAAATACATATTAAATACAGCGAGAAATGCCCACATCGTAATCTATGTTAAATACCAGTCGTCAATATAACTTTTTATTTTTAGGTCTGCATGGTGTGAAAAGACAAAAAAAAAGTTTGTGAACATGAATTTTGTAAAAAACCAGCTGATGTGTACATCACATGACTTCCTTTTACTCCAATTTAATGTCATTTCCCCATTATTGGCAGTTTTAATGTGATTCAATAGTTTACTCTATATATATCACCAACAGTGGCCAAATTGAAACCAGATTTAAAAAAATAAATAAATAAATAAAAAAAAAATCGCCAAATTTTTTCGCCAAGTTGGCGACAAAACTTGGCGACCAAAAGACTGGCGATATGTCGCCAAGTGTCCGCCAAATTTTAACACCACTTGAGTTCACATCGAAATGAACAATGATTTCCCCCCAAAAAGGGTCAAAAGACCCCTTTTGGAGCATCCAAATGCAACCAAAAAGGAAGGTGCACAACGAGACCCCACTTGGAGTCTATATACCAAATTTCAGCTTTCTAGGACATACCGCTCTTGAGTTATGCGAGATACATACACACATACGCACATACATACGTCACGAGAAAACTCGTTATAATTAACTCGGGGATCGTCAAAAGGGATATTTCGGGTGTCTGTAGGTTCCTAGGCATATATCCACGTGTGGTCGGGTTGAAAAAAAAACTCAACATTCATTCGGCGGTGAGCAAAATGGAAATGAAGGTTGTAAAAATTTTTTTGCTAATACAATACTTCCTTTTTTGTAAAAAGAAGTAAAAACCATTTTTGGATATTTTCAATTTTTGACATTTCTTTTCCTGAGAATCTTGTAAGAGAATGTTTAGCAGTCGCAGTTCTAACCTGAAATTATTTCGGATTTCACTAGAAATGACTCGGTAGCGGAATTTTTAATCTCTTTTTGTTTTTTTAAATACCAATGCTATGTCTTCGTAAGAGTCGAGCTAACGGAAAAAAGAAAATCAAAATTTTCTGGTGAAAGGACTCATTGTAAGGTCTGAAATTTGTATGAAGAGACTCCTTTTTTGAATTTTGTGCAGGGGTCGTAAAATGGACTCGTTCTCATATCGACTCAAGGTCACACTGTTTAGTAAGAATGCACATTTAAACAAAACAGTTATTTTTAAAATGAATTAGATTGAAACTTGAACCAAAACAAAAGAGCTTTGCTGTAAATTCATATTAATGTCATAACAAGTACAGGTTTCGTTTTCAATACATAATGTGGCTCCGATACGTTGAAGATTGACCTGGATGATGTTTATTGCCTTTTTACTTCCTTTTACGAAAAAGGAAGTATTGTATTCACGAAAAATTCATTTAAAAATCGGCCTTCATTTCTATTTTGCTCACCCCCGAATGAATGTTGAGTTTTCTTTTCGACCCGACCACACGTGGATATATGCCTAGGAACCTACAGACACCCGAAATATCCATTTTGATGACCCCCGAGTTAATTACAACAAGTTTTCTCGCTACGTCTGTATGCTCGTATGTATGTGCGTATGCGTGTATGTGTGTATGTATGTTGCATAACTCAAAAACGGAATGCCCTAGAAAGTTGAAATTTAGTACGTGGACTCCTATTGGGGCCTCGTAGTGCACCTTCCCTTTTGGTTGCATTCGGATGTTCCTAAGAGGGTCTTTTGGCCCTTTTTGGAGGGAAATTATTGTTTATTTCGATGTAAACTCAAGTGGTGATATAATTTGGCAGACACATGGCGATATATAGCCAGTCTTTTGGTCGCCAAGTTGTGTCGCCAACTTGGCGAAAAATTCGGCGATTTTTTTTTAAAATCTGGTTTTGATTTTGCCACTGTTGGTGATATTTAGAGAGTAAAGAATTGAATCACATTAAAATAGCGAATAATGGGGAAATGACATTAAATTGGAGTAAAAGGAAGTCATGTGATGCACACATCAGCTCGTTGGATACTAGGAAAGGGTGTTTGGCACTGAGTTGAGTCGGATTGTTTCTTTATAAGCTTAGCAACCAACTCAAACCCACGCAGCAATAACACGACCCTTTTCCACTGAGCTTCTCAAAAAGTGAGCAATATCGGGGTCAAGCTTCAACCTATCTATAACAACTTGTTAATTGAATTTATGAGTTTTGATTCTAGACTCAACAACTCCATGACTTTTTATCTCTCATCTTAACTTTCTAAATGCATTCATTGACAATAAAACGGCTCGGAGACAGATGAAGATGTTAATATCTGCAGCAAATTCACATGATTTATTAATAGTCATTCAATGCATTTTAACTTAAGGGATCACAGTACCTTTCAAACATTTTTTTTAAAATTTACTTAAATTTTATATTTCTTTGAAACCATAACATAACATGCATACTTATTTCTTAATCAATAGTTTATTTTCAAAATTTAAAAATATTGCCTACTTTTTTAAAAAATTCAAAAAATTTTAATTTTTTGAAATCCTTAAGGCTTTTTTATTTTTGCACTAATTTAAAAAGAGTTTTTTGCTAAACAATCACTCTAATCATCTCTAAAAATCTGTGCATTCATTTGCTTATGAGTTTATTTGAAAATTTTCTGTGATTAATTAGGTAAAAAATCAAAGTTTTTTTTTAAAAAAAATTTGGTTTTTAAAGGTTTAACATGCTCTAAACATTTGAGTCATTAATAAAATGCTTTTCCAATGCACAGTTTTGTCAAATATGTTATCCCAATTGCAAAAATTATTACTTTAAAGCTGTATTTTTAATAGAAAAAAAAATCCATAGGGATTCTAATGACACGAAAACACAAAAAAACCATCATCGAGAAAAAGCAGTTTATGCATAAGAACACATGGGGAGCATGGCCTAAAACCACTCATAACTTTTTAAATATTTGAACTAAAGCAATGAAACTTTTGGCCTGTGTTCAGAATAGTTTTTAGTTTGAAATAAGCGATAAAATTTTTTTTTGATCGTTTCATCATTTTTGAGGAGCTGTAACCCCCTTAAGGGGAGTCAGTACCCTAAATACTTTCAAAAATTCGATTTTTTGATTTTTATATATTTTAAAACTCCATTTGAATACATTTTTAATGATACAAACTTCTTGATCGTGCTCATATTAGGAGTAAGTTAAAATAGGCTTTCAAAAAAAATGTAAACCTATTTTGATGAGATATGAATTTCCCCTTTAAATTACAGTATCTCGAAATGGTATTTTTGAAACTAAATGTTTCTTTTTTACAGAAACTAAATCGTGTTAGGCTTTGAAATTTTTACCACCTATTCCATGCATCTAATTGCATATACTGAAGTAAATTTTTTCTCATATTCGAAAAACATTTTCTTTATAGAGCTGATTTCGTGTTGCAAAATGGCATTTAAAAAAAAATACAGTGACTTACATATTAGATTTTTATTTTATTTTTGAAACTAAGCTTTCTTTCTGTAAAATTTTACTTCAGTATAGAGAAAAGAGTATACCTAAGGTACAGAAAAAATTTCATAGTTGTATTTTTAATAGATTTTTAGAAAAAGGTACATGAACCTGTGCAAACTAACATTGACGGTATAGGGGGTATTGACTCCCCTTAATATCAATCATTCTTTTTTTTTAAAGAAACATCTTAGCATAAAAAAATTCAATTCTTACTTAAAATATCAAATATACACTAATGTACAATATACCCTAAAGTATGAGCGTTATTCACAATAGATAGATAATGTTTATTTATCATAGTTGGGTTCAGCATTTTTTATTTAGAAATTTTAATGTACTGAAATAAAGTGGACAAAATGATATTTTGTCTGTTTTTTTTCCCGGGGTGAAAAAACCAGACAGCCCTGGTTTTAGCAGGGTCTGGATAAATGAGGTTTTACCATTACATTGATTGGTCGGACAAGAACGATTGTCAAGGGGCCATTCATTAATTACGTAAGGATGATTTTGGCAATTTTTAACCCACCCCCACCATGGTACGTAAAATTTTTCAAACCCCTTCCATCTAGTTGTACCTAAAATTTGATTTTATTTTTCAAACTAATAAAATGTTGTTGGAAATGGATCATTTTCACTAAAGCTCCCAGTTTGATGTAAATCCAAGATTTTTATTTTCAAATATATTATATGAAGCAAAACAAATTAGCAACCTAAATTTACTGAAGATTTACTTTGCAAGTTCGGTGAATATGAAGATTGACTTTGAGATGGGGTCAACGGTCGTGTTGCATTCGCGGTTAAGTTGATATGATGCCGACTTCAAATTGTAGGCTAAATCTTATCAAAATTGACCTTATAACTTATTAAAAAGTTGCTTTAATTTGATAAAATAATGTTATATGAGCCCTGTTAGCTTACATATAAATATTTTCACCCATTAGTATATTGCTTGTCTTAAAATGGATAAAAAGTGACCATAAAAAGTTCCTTTTAACAAAAAAAGTTAGGAAATTTTTCAAATAATTTGAAAGTAAAACCTAATTTGTTTCAGAAAACGGTATTTTGATAATAACCAAGGAAAAAATATTACTGCGATCAACAGAAAATGGGTTCGCGATTGACAGGTTGCCGACCGCTGCTTTAACAGGGTGGCAACAGGAACTGGAAAAAAATGTTCCCTGATTTCCCTGATTAAGTTCACCAAATTTCCCTGATTTACGTTACTTATACTAATGGTTTCCTTTCTTTGCCCTACTTGAAAAGCATTGCATATTAAATAAAATGCACTGTTTAAAACGATTTAAGCTGTTAATTAAAAATGTATTTTGAAAAGATGCTCCTTTTTACTTTCTTCTATATCTAATATATAGAAAAAAGTATTGGATTCGTGCAAATTTTCGAATTTCGAATTTTGACGGATTCGAACGTTTTGAGGTGTGCCGAGTCCATTTCGACTATTTTTGGAAAATGTCTGTCTGTCTGTGTGTATGTGTGTGTGTGTCACGTCTGTGTGTGACCAGTTTTTTGTGGCCGCTCTACAGCAAAAACTACCGCATGAAATCGAACGAAATTTGGTACACATATGTGCCCCTATGTGAACTTGTGCCCATTGGTTTTTGGCGCGAATTCCTCCAAGGGGGGTGGAGCAATGGGACGTTTTTTGAGTGACGCGTGCTTGCTATTCCTCAGGAAGTAACTGGCGGAATCAGACAAAATTTGGTCCATATGTTGTCCCTAATAGGTGCAGATCCTGATTCAATTTTGATGTCAATAGCTCAAACGGGGGGTTGAACTATAGAACGTTTTTTGCCGTCAATTGTGACTGCTGTATCTCAAGAAATAATGAACGGAATGAAAGAAAAATTTATCGGCAAGTAGTCCTTAGTGGGTATAAGAGCTGATTTTATTTTGGTGTCAACAGCTGAAAAGGGGGCGGCGCAATCGAACGTTCTTTTTTTCCATTGTGAGTGCCCTATCTCAAGAAGTAATGCTACGTTCTGGATGAAATTTGGAATAAATATGAATCCATATGTAAACAGGCGTTGGTTTAATTTTGGCGTCAATCGCTCCATGGGGGGCTGATTTTTTTTTTATTTGTGTGAATAAAAATAGCTTTTTAATTGCAACAATAAGAAAGATAAATCGTAATAGATTGTCGTCTGCGTTCAGCTCGTGCTTTTAATTGCATGGAAATGATCCGAAATATTATCTCAATGATTTAAAATTTTTAACTGTTTCCATCTTGATTTTGTTAACAGATAAATGTTGGTAATTAATTCAAGCAAGGCTTTTAAAATAATTTTCAATTTTCATTCTTTGCTTTGCTTTTGAGATAAATCAGGAGTTGGGATGGTCATCAAGTTTTGGTATGTGTAATTTTGTTTTCGTTGGGAATATTGCCTCCTCGTTAAGCATGGGGAGGGATCAGAATTATAAGAAAGATATAGAAGAAAGTTTCGTGATGGCCACAATATACTAGTTTTTTTTTTGGGTAAAAATAGTTAATTAAATTATCGACAGAGAAATATTATAGGAAATCTAAAACAAATACTTTACTTTCAGTAACCAATGAAATACGAATTGTAAGAAATTATTAAAACCACTCTTGAAGACATATCTAATCATGATAAAACTAAAAAATTTAAATGGAAATAATCTTGAACTGAATTTTTAAGCAGCATAATTGTTACTGCAGGAGTAACAAGTGGTGGTTAAAGTATAGAAGTAATGAAGTTGGACTTACGTAAATATACTGCCATCTGCAGGTACACGGCAGTATCTGCAGACATTAGCTTTCGAGATATTTGAAGAAATGTGTGATGGATTCAGTACTAACAATAGGAAAATGTTAGAATTAAGACTTTTTTTCGCGCCTATTTTTCAGCGTAAACCAAATAAGTGAGTATGTACAGTAAAGATAATGTACCATAGAATGACAAAAATGCAAAAAAAAAAAAAAAAGAAACTGCTGTTACTACCCTTTACCTGCACAGGGCAGAATAGACACATTTATGTAAAACAAATTGAACTCTTCCAAACAACCAGTCATATTGAGCTATTCCCTAATCAAGAACTTAGGTTTTAATGAATGGATACAGCATTTTAACTATTAAAAAAATAATAAAAATATATTTATTTATTTACACCACTCGATTTCAAATGATTTGATGAGTTGTCGAAAAAAATCATAGATTACTTTAGTAACAAATAACATTGAAATGAAAAAAACAATTAGTAATAATTTCAAAATATATATGTATATGCTTGTAAAATAAAAGAGTTTTGAAGTCTGAAAAAAAAAAACCTGCGTGTAATCTGAAGTGACAGCGAATAATACCATGGCAATAAAGGAATTTGATTTTCAGTCAAAATTCAATTTTAATACAACAAATAATTGGTGGAAAATTTGTAGGGAACTAAAGTACTTCATTTTGCAAAGAAAAAAAAATTTTTTTTTCTTCATTTGATCAATTTTCCCTGAATATTTGTTATTTCTTCAATATTCCCTGATATTTCCCTGAGTGATAAAGTTCCCTGACTTTTCCCTGATCTGTTGCCACCCTGTTTATATTTCTCTATTCATTCTTTGAAAAATGAGTAAAAAACAGCTCATCCTAATAATTTTTTACCATCTAGAAGCAAATGAAATAGGATCCCTACCAAACCACTCGACCATGCAATTTCTAATATAAAATATCGACTTGGAAAATATTACGTAAGAATGGGTTTGACCCCTCGCTCCCTCCAAAGTAAGGGAGATTTTTGTAGCCAGGGGCCAATAAAGGATATTTTTCTCGCTACCTATTTTTGTGAAAGTATTGCATCATTCTATTTTTGTGAAAGTTTTTTTTTTATCATCATTGTTTTTGTGAACTTTTAGAGGCATCCTCATTTTTGTAAAAGAGAAGTAGAACAAGTGAAATTTTAGTCCAAAAAGTGTAAATGTCATCTAGTATTCTTTTTAACAGGTTTCGTTTTTTTTTTGGGGGGGGGGGGGGAGCTGAAAACCTAAGAAGTACCAAAAATACCATCGTATTTTCAGCTCAATGGGCTCTGTACTGTGTACAATATAGGAAATGATGAGAAAAACGGTTTCCCGAAACAGATGTTTAAAGATTGCGATACTATTGCATGAATACACTTTGGCGAGAAACAGCTACAAATGAGTTAAAATACTACAAAAATATTTCTATTTAAGCGATTGTTCATATAAACTAGCTTAGAATTTCATGTTATAAGTAAATTTTGTTTTGAACAGAGAAACAAATTTTATATTTTAAAATCCGAATTTTTGTGAAATTTTCGATGTTCTTGTGAAGCTACCTGATTTTATTACTGATTTTTGTGAAAGTACCGATTTCAAAACAAGATTTTTGTGAAGGTACCGAAAAACGGTAGCAAAATCAGCCTGTATTGGGCCCTGGTAGCCCTTACGTAATTAATGGACGGCCCCCTTACGACCGATCCCGTCCGACGGGTTCACTCTCGGCGGGCGACAAAAGGTTAATAAACTGACCGATGTCGTCGAAGCCGACCCCCGGTCCACAGCTGACAATTTCGTCCGAGATGACCTGCGCCAGTTTGGGGTCGATGCCCTTCAGGCAGCTCAGCCGCAACAGGCGGTTCTCCTTACTGCGCACATCCTTGCGGGCCTGCGGGGTAGAAACAGATTTATCACTCGATGGTCAGAAAAAAGATATCGTAATGTAACAAAAGAAAAGAAGTTTTTATGCAAATTTGTTTCAACTTTTATGCAAAATATATTCCCTTTTTTTTGTTAATTAACGTTTTCAAAAAAATATCAAATATTTACTAGTTACTACTAATTAATATGTACATTTATGCATTACTAATACAGCAAAAGTAAAAAATTAATAATTTTTTTTTCAAAAAAAAAAAACTTTTTTTTAATTGCTTTCAAAACTTAATTATTATTTATTAAGTGTAAATAAGTAAATTTATTAAGTGTAATAAGTAATTTATAATAAGTAATTGTAATAAGAAATTTATTAAGTGTAAATAGTAAGTGTAATAAGTACTTTATAATAAGTAATTGTAATAAGCAATTTATTGAGTGTAAATAGTAAGTGTAATGAGTAATTTATTAAGTGTAGTAAGTAATTTATAATAAGTAATTTATTAAGTGTAAATAATAATTGTAATAAGTAATTTATTAAGTGTAGTAAGTAATTTATAATAAGTAATTGTAATAAGTAATTTATTAAGTGTAGTAAGTAATTTATAATAAGTAATTGTAATAAGTAATTTATTAAGTGTAAATAGTAAGTGTAATAAGTAATTTATTAGGTGTAAATAGGTAAAAATCAAACGCTCAGGAGCTTTTGATTTTTACTTATTTACACTTAAAATACAATGACACTCGAAATTGATATTTTTAAAATTTCAAACATTACTTCACCGAAAGGCTTTCATAACGTGTCATAAAACTTATTTATTAAAAATGCATCCAATGCAAATCAAACTTGATACTGAAGGCATACTAGTACACTATCCATAGAACAAACAACCTCCAAAGGTCACTTCTTTTGCATTAGAAATGGAACCCCGAAAACATGTGTCTGCAGTTTTCTGCACATTTGCACTTTTTAACATCGTATTATTATCTTTCAAACTGGGTAGCGTTATATGAGATAAAGATCAAAAGAAAGTTAAATCATGGAAAAACAAAATAAATTTTTTTATTAAAATTCTTTTTTTAAAAAAAGGAAAAAAAAAAAAAAACATAATATCAGATTGAGAAAAAAAACTTTACTTTTAATGTATAGGGATATTTATTCCCTTAAAATCAGACAGATACCCATTTTAATTTGCCCACTTTCTGTGATATACACATATATCCCCAGTTTATGTACTGTACAAATAAAGCAAAAAAAAAAAAAAAACTCCAAACTTTTAAGCCTTTTCATTTGATGAATATTTTCTAAAAATTTTTTAAATTTATATGTGCGTGCTTTCATTTTTTTTACAAGAATTCATGGTTGAAGCAATATTAATTTTAAGTTTCCTTTTTAGCAACAGGTCTCATTTTACAGGACTTTTTTTTACACATTTAGCATAGTGTCTTAAAATTTCCTCCTTGTTTCTTGGGAAAAAAAATCCTGAATA
This sequence comes from Uloborus diversus, assembly GCF_026930045.1. NCBI lineage: Eukaryota > Metazoa > Arthropoda > Arachnida > Araneae > Uloboridae > Uloborus > Uloborus diversus. The sequence continues at coordinate 997,386 of NW_026558098.1, read as the reverse complement.
CAGTGACTAATAAAAACGGCAACTTATTTAAACGCTAACTAAAAATTTGAATCTTTAGAATGAGCAAGAAGAGAGAACTTGAACAGACTTAAAAAGAGTCAAGTGAGGAAAAACCCTGGGGACAAAATCAATAAGGGTAAGAAAGGTCATTCTGACTTTCGTGGTTTAAATCAAAGATTTTTTTCCTCATTTGATTTAAATCAATGATTTTTTTATTATTTGATTTAAATCAACGTTTTTTTTTTCATCGATCAAATCGATGATTTTTTTTCATCGTTTGCTTTAAATCGTGGTTTAAATCAATGATTTATTCCTCATTTGATTTAAATCAATGATTTGTTTCATCATTTGATTAAAATCGTGATTTAAATCAAAGATTTTTTTTCCTCATTTGATTTAAATCAATGATTTGTTTCATCATTTGATTAAAATCTTGATTTAAATCAAAGATTTTTTTCCTCATTTGATTTAAATCAATGATTTGTTTCATCATTTGATTAAAATCAATGATTTGTTTCATCATTTGATTTAAATCGATGATTTTTTTTTCATCATTTGATTAAAATCTCGATTTAAATCAAAGATTTTTTCCTCATTTGATTTAAATTAATGGTTTTTTTTTTCATTATTTGATTAAAATCGTGATTTAAATCAAAGATTTTTTTTTTCCTCATTTGATTTAAATCAATGATTTGTTTCATCATTTGATTAAAATCAATGATTTGTTTCATCATTTGATTTAAATCGATGATTTTTTTCCATCATTTGATTAAAACCTTGATTTAAATCAAAGATTTTTTTCCTCATTTGATTTAAATTAATGGTTTCTTTCATTATTTGATTAAAATCGTGATTTAAATCAAAGATTTTTTTCATCATTTAATTTAAATCATGATTTAAATCAATGATTTCTTTTTAATCATTTGATTTAAATCAATGATTTTTTTTCATCATTTGATTTAAATAATTGTCACCATATACTGCCACATTGTCTGGAGGACATTCAGAGTATGCTCACCGGTTGCAGGGGGCCCATCCTCCTGGAAGGGCCCTGGTTCTTGTTGGGCACCGGGGGCACATACCGGCGGACGGGAGAGGACGGAAGGGCCCTGGGGACCGTCTTGGGGGGCCCCTTGCGCACCAACACCTTTCTGCCTGAAACACAAAACAGACGCATTCTCATCAAGTCTCCGAGTAAACAAAGGGATCGATGACAGAAAAATAAAAGCTTCTTTTGGGCCAGGGGTGCCCATCCCCCCCCCCAAGAACAATGGTGCAAATCCCCCCCCCAAATTTTCCTGAACTCTTCCCCCCCCCCCTTTTTTTTGTTTTTAGCTCTCTTTTTACTTTATTTTTTAAAAATAATTTTTATTTATTTATTCTTTTTAATATACAGTGGAAGACCGTTATAACGCACACCTTGGGACCAGAGCTTTTGCGTTATACAGGTTTTTGCGTTCTATAGATCATTTCACAAATTTTGAAACCAATATTCAGAGTATGTCTGTAAATTTTTACTTCAGAATGAGTTTTATCAGCAATGAGTGTATCAAAGCACTAATATTACAATTAGTTATTCACAAATAAATATGTTTCGCAATCAGAATCCTGCACTTCTGCTAGCTTCATGGTTTGCATAACAGCTGTATCTTCTTCAAAAGCCATCTGGTATTTTCTGTTTACTATGAGTACTCATTTTCAATTTAAAAGCTTTGAATTAAGATGGAAAGATGAAAAACTTTCAAAATTTCATTTGCCTTAACAATTTTAGTGTTGCAAAGCAAAACAGAGGGATTTTTTAAACTTCAAAACCTATTGTTTACTTCTGAAAAGTAGTGCCGTTTACAGAGAATTGCGTTATATAGGTCGGCGTTATAACGGTCTTCTACTGTATTTATTTATTTATTCTTTTAAATATTTTTTATTTATTTATGTATTTAATTATTTTTAATTATTATTATTATTTTATCAGAAAATTTCTGTGCTACGCCAATGACACACGCACACAAACTAAATAAATGAAATAAAAAATAAACAGAATAAAATAAAATAAATATTAATTTAAATTAAAAATATATATAAATCAATAAATACATAAAGAAAAGCAATTTTAAAAATCCCCCCCCCCCAGAAATTTTGATGGCGCAACTTGCGCCATAATCCCCCCCTTGTGGGCGCCCCCCCTGTTTTGGCCCAAAGGTTCTCAAACAGGAATCAGCACACAATAGGTCCCCCCCCCCCCGATCGGCAATCGACGGCCCTCTTTTCGGAACGAGGTTCCCACTCGATTCCGGAAATGAAATTCCATGACTTCTGAAATAAAAACCACATGCCGTCGAAGAAGCATCGAAAAATGCAAGATATTCAACACGCAAAAGCCATTTTGAACATAAAACTCGGTAACATGGGCCTTAAACACAGAAGTATTTTTTAATACAGTAGAAGACCGTTATAACGCCGACCTGTATGACGCAATTCTCTATAAAACGCACAACTTTTCAGAAGTAAACAATAGGTTTTTAAGTTTAAAAACGCCCTCTGTTTTGCTTTGCAAGCACTAAAATTGTTAGGCAAATCAAATTTTGAAATAGTTTCTCATCTTTCCATCTTAATTCAATGCTTTTAAATTTAGAATTAGTAATCACAGTAAATATAAAATACCAGATGGCTCTTGAAAATGCAGCTGCTATGCAAACCATGAAGCTAGCAGAGGTGCAGGATTTTGATTGTGAAACATATTTATTTGTGAATGACTCATTGTAATATGGGTGCTTGAATACTCATTGCAGATAAAACTCATTCTGAAGGGCTAATATATAGATAGATTCTGAATGTTAGTTTCAAAATTTGTGAAATGATCTATATAGCACAAAAACCTGTATAACGCAAAAGCTCTGGTCCCAAGGTGTGCGTTATAACGCTCTTCTACTGTATATATATATATATATATATATACTGTCTTACCATCGATTACATGGAAAGGCTAATATCTGGTTTATAGGCAGAAATGGACGTATCTATTAGTTTGTAGGGCTGTTGGTTTGTTTCAGGTGTGCACTTTTGACTCTATTATTTAGCCTTATTTTGTAAAAATGAAAATTTGCACAGAGCAATATCTTTTAAGTCTAAAGTACATTCGATCTATATCCTCACTGCAAAAACTAATTGATTTGTTTATTCGTAACAAAGTTTTGAGCTTACCATTTTGCTTTCACGTTCCCGAACGAAATGGAGATATTTTCTTTTTGTTGTTTCCATGGTAACTATTTTTGTTTCATCTTATTTTATTTTTGGAATTGCAGTAAATGAATAAGGCACCGGTGACATTATAAAACGCGTGCATAAAAATCCCATCGTTATTTTCCCTTCACCCCTACTAGATTCGTTCAGATGGAATCGTCTTTACTTGGCTGATTGCCAAATTACGTACAATCCGTAGTCAAACAGTGTATACAGTAGAAGACCGTTATAACGCCGACCTGTATAACGCAATTCTCTATAAACCGCACCACTTTTCAGAAGTAAACAATAGGTTTTGAAGCTTAAAAAATAACTCTGTTTTGCTTTGCAAACATAAAAATTGTTAGGAAAATTAAATTTTGAAAGTTTTTCATCTTTCCATCTTAATTCAAAGCTTTTAAATGGAAATTACTACTTACAGTAAATAGAAAATACCAGATGACTCTTGAAAAGGCAGCTGTTATGCAAACCATGAAGCTAGCAGAAGTGCAGGATTTTGATTGTGAAGCATATTTATTTGTGAACAACTCATTGTAATATGGGTGTTTTCATACTCATTGCAGATAAAACTCATTCCGAAGTGCTAATATAGAGATATATTCTGTGTATTAGTTTCAAAATTTGTGAAATGATCTATATAACGCCAAAATCCTGTATAACGCAAAAGCTGTGGTCCCAAGGTGTGCATTATAACGATCTTCTACTGTATATATATATTTTTTTCTCAAACAAAATGCAGTTGTGGGCTGCAGGTCGTACTCCCCTACCTTAACCAATTTCAATGGCAAAGAAATGGCAACTCACCTTCGGAGGGGGAGGCGGGGCCGGGGTCGGGAGGGAGTGTCTCCGGTAGGCCGTCCAGCCTGAGGGGGGCGGGCCCTCTGCCAGGTCCGCCTCCTCTGGGCTCCGCCCCCTTCCACGGAAGAGCTCGATTCCTCCGCCCGCTCGTAGGCCAGGGCGGAGTCTTCCTTCAGGGTGCATTCTGGGGAGAGAGAGAAGTGAAAAATGACATCGAATCGTTCAGACAGAATGTGTTGTCCGGAAAACAGGGTTGGCCGGATTGGACCCAATTGGGTTGGACCCAATGGGTTTTTTTGAAAAAACCCATTTAAAAAAACCCATTATTTAGCCCACTTTTGGGTTTTTTAAATTTTCTGAGAAGTTTTTTTTTAAAAATAATTAATTTAAATACTTTTACAATTTAAACTTCTTTTTTATTTCTTCTTCACAATAGGCAATGGACATAAAAAATGAATTTTGAACTTTAATAGTATTTCTTAACTCTTAAGGGCATTTAAAAAAATGCTTCAAAGATTTTAAGTAAATATATTTAACTTTTTTCCTTCAACTGGTCAATAAGGAGCTCAAATTATCTCGACTAAGTCCTGTCACGTCAGATTTTCTCAATATTTGCAGATTGTACAGAGGATACTACTTTAGCTAAAAGGCTCTCATGTGAATTATTTTCTGCAAACCAACACGTCACAAATCTCGAATAAACAAGGATTTAGAAATTAACAGGTTTTACAAATGGTCGGACAGAAAATGGAATAGGTTGTACAGTATTTTCATTATCTTACGAAAATGTTTAATATTTCTTACTCTGTACACAGAAATAGAAAAACAGGCAACATAAAATTCAAAGAAATGTCTTGATTAAGCTGGAATTTAGTAAAAAGGAATTTAAAACTACTTGAAGTTCTACAGTAGTTTTGCATAACAAAATGAAATACAATAAAGTAAAATACAAAAAAAAATGTCGAAATTAAAAACGAACAAATAAACAATAGATTTCATCACTCGAGAAGTAACTTTGCCTTAACTGTTGGTAATCCATGGAAACTAAAAAAATCTGAAACTTCACCATTCTTGAATTTCGTCGTCTTTTATACCTTTCTTCAGAAAACGCTGAATTTTCCAGCTTTTTTTATCAAGACAATTTTTGTGCTTTGTCCATATAGTTATGCTACAATATGCTACGAGTACCCCACCTTTCCCCCCAAAAAAAGACAAAAAAACCCACATTTCTTTTAAAAAACCCAGCTTTAGTTCGGTTTTTTTGGGTTTTATTTAAAAAAACCCAAAAAACCCTGGGTCCATGGGCTTTTTAAAAAAAACCCGGGTTTTTGCCAACCCTGCCGGAAAAGAATCGTATCCTATAAGGGACGAACGGAATACCAAAAATTTGACCAACATTTCACCCAAATACCATATACAGTCGGACCTCCATATATCGAAGTAGCAAATTGCCGGAAAAAAATTCGGTATATAGAAATTTCGATGCATGGAAACGATCTTATTTTATCCTAAAAATCTCCTAAAACATTAAAATTAAAGCTAATTTTCGTGCATGAAACCCAATCTCTAATTCATACGAGCATCAAATAAAATGAAAGTCGATAATTAAAAAAAATTACAGAAATGACATTTTTGTGCCTTCATACATCTTCATTCTTCGGCAATTCAACTTGATCCGCAACATGAGGCGATTTTCGTTTTGACAATGTCATCGAGAGAAAAGTAAAAAACCAATCAACTTAGCTTGAATGATTTCTACTGCAGCTAAAGAGACTAGGAACGATAATCAACAGACAAAAAGGATAACTTGAAACTGATTTTACAATGTCACTGGTTACAACTAAGTTTTGAAATAAATTTGAGGAAGTTTTAGAACTCCAGAACGAAACAACGACCTATCCACACACCCCTCAACCCCAGATTCCTTATGAGTTTTGTAACAATCTTTAGTGAACATCATTTTCTCCCGAAACCTTCATTTTTCATGAGACAAACAGTATAAAGTGGAAAAAAAAAAAATCTACGAATGTCTCGTAAAAAAAAATCGATATATGGAAGATTTTTTCGATATATAGAAACAATTTTTCTACGCAATGAACATAAAAATTTGCTGGGATTTCCATATATAGAAAATTTCAATATGTGGAAGTTCGATTTATGGAGGTTTGACTGCAGATGGCTGTTTCCTGAATCACGAAGACTTTCCCATAGTACAACAGGTTGTGCCCCAAGGTACAATAGGATGTTATACGTTGGGACAGCTTGGAACTTTTACTTTAAATCGCTGTGATATTTTATTTTCAAACTGTCTAAACTTAAAAAAAAAAAAAATACTGCATAGAAATAAGTTGGGGTATTTTAATGTGACTTTTATATTTTAAATTTGATTCAAATAAGAGACTTTAAAATATGAAAAATGTCCCCCCCCCAAGGTACACCCCCCCCCCCCCATGCTTTAATTTTTTCAAGATTCCCTCTATTTTAAGGTTAAGTTTTTTTTTTTTTGCAATTTCAGTTGTGGGGGAACTTTGAGAAAGGGGGGGGGCAGTTATAAAAAAATTATTTCACAATAAAAGTGTTAACGGTTCGACAACATTCACACTGAAACTTTTTGAGAAATGGGCGTACATTCGGTTTGAAATTTTTCCTTCCTTTTTACCATTTCCATAGGTTTTCTCAAAAGATTTAAATATGTTTTGTAATATAATATTACATTGTAATATAATATATTTTGTAAATGTTTTGAGCACCACTGATTTAGCCTATCTACAAAAACAGGGGAGGTAAAAAAAAAAACAGGGCCTGATTTAGAAATTTTGGGAATCTAAGCTCAACAAACCCTTACCTTGCGGAACTAAAGAATGCTTGATCGCACATCTTTTTGTCATTGAAGAGGCTCCCACCACCCAAGAAAAATGACGTACCATCCAAAAAACTGATACCCCCTAAAACTAAAAAAATAATCAATCGTGCAATCTGCACTATTGATGTTTTTTAGGTTGGCGTAATTGACATTTGCAGGGCTATAGGTTGCAGAAAACCGTGGGTGTAAATCTATATAAATATGTTTTGATAATGTTACTGTGATGTATTTGTAATTTGAAACTTAAATAAATATTATAAATAAATTTTATATTCATACTTGCCAACCTTCGAAGGAAAAAAAACAGGAGATTTTACTAGAGGCATATAGGTGATTCACCATCAACATATCCTCGCTACAGAATTATTAAATTATGCTTTTAAATGACATAAATACCAAATTTAAAGTGAAATGGGGATTTTTTGTAGATGTGAGCAAATTGGTAGCAGCAAGAAAAATATACTGCAAAGGAGAAATTAAATAATAAGGAGTGAATTTGTGTAAAGTTTCATACATTCTCCAGTCTCTACCAGAAAAGTAGCTACAAAAATTTAATTACTGAAATCCAAGGGAAAAAAAGGAAATCAATATATAATGAAAATAAAATATAAAATAAGTAGGTATAGGGTAGCACATGTTGAAATAACTTCAAACATTAAAAATAATTGAAATAATTTCAAGATGCAAAAGGATTGAAATCTGCTGCCAAAGCACGTGATTCGTTGAACATGCAATGTGGAAAGCTTTTAAAAAATTAATTTTTACTAAATAAGTTATTAATTGGAAAAATTCTTATTCCCTGACATTGGTGAACTAGAAAAGGGCGCCATCTATTGAGAAAAAAGTGATAATTTTTAATGATTGCCTGAAAAAACTGCAAAAACAGGAGAAAATCGTAAAAAACGGGAGATGGAAGCCAAAAACGGGAGTCTCCCGTTAAGAACAGTAGAGTTGGCAAGTATGTATAATGCAAAATTATTGAAAACATTCATTATGAAAAACATATTTTTATAATTTTTTGGGGGCCCCCAGGCTAGGTGGCCCCAAAACCCATAGATGCAGATGTCTAGGTGGCCCCAAAGTCACTTTCAGGGGCATTAAGTGATTTAAATCCAGTATCAAATTTGTAAGGACACTCACCCAGATAGTCTAGGCGGTCCCTGGCCATGTCCAGGTTGGTCTTCATCTTGTCCTTGAGACGCCTGGACCTTTCCCAGGTGGGACCTGAAAAAACATGAACGATTTATTTTCAAAGATATCACACAGCACTCTAAAATCGGCTTCAGTACCCCACAGACCGATTCGCTCGGATCGGTCAGTTTAGAATGGGTCTCACAAATAGTTTTTTCTATTAAAAAAAAGCGCATACTTGGATGGGTTTTTTTTAAATCACCAAAAAAAAAACTTTTTTTTTTAATCATGAAAAAAAAAACAGGTGTTTTTTCAGATTTATTTTCAAAGATATCACACAGTACTTGGACATCGGCTTCAGTATCCCAGAGACCGATTTGCTCGGATCGGTCAGTGTGGAATGGGTCTCACAAATACAGTTGACTCTCTGTTTAACGACGCTCTATTTAACGACTTTCTCTATTTAACGACGGCTTTTCACAGTCCCAGATGGTACACTATAGTGTTAAAAGCATTCTATTTAAGGACGATTTCTACTTAAGGACGATTTTTTGTGGTCCCTTGAAAGTCGTTAAACAGAGAGCTAACTGTAGTTTTTTCTATTAAAAAACACATACATAAGTTTTTTTTAATAATGAAAACAAAAAAAACAGGTGTGTTTTCAGGCGGGACCTGAAAAAACACGAGCAATTTATTTTCAAAGGTATCACACAGTACCAGGACATTAACTTCAGTACCCCACAGACCGATTTGCTTGGATTGGTCAGTTTGGAATCTCACAAATAGTTTTTTATATTAAAAAAAAAAAAAAACACATACTGGGAGGGGTTTTTTTAATCACCAAAATATAAAAAAACATGCCCTAAAGTTTTTTTTTTTAATCATGAAAAAAAAAAAAAAACTCTGAGCATTCAGGAGGCATGAGTTAACAATTTGACATTCAACCATTTCCAAAGCATATTTTTTGGATCTCACACACTCATACTATATCCTAATTTCTGAGTAAATCACACTATTGCTACGCGTTGCCCAGCTTTGCCTGGTCTACCTTGAAAACAAAAATTGTGTCAAGTGACGTATATTCAACAATCAGGAGTACAAAATAAATAAAAACATCATGATTTTCACTTCTAAACAATGACGGCAGATATTAAAATAATTTTAAGAAATTAAATCCAGAAAGATGAATTTAAAATGCGTAACCATAGAAACACAAAATAAAATAAGTTTAAGGAATTAAAATGCGGAAGAAAATGGTGCACAATCTGAATGGAATCTAGATTTCTGAAACTTCATTTAATTCACTTGTAACTTTTTTTCTAATGGAGATAGAAGGTTAAAATTTCGACCTAAGGTCGAGTTGGATCTATAGTAAAAAAAGCAGCTCTTTCCAATGGCGTCAAAAAGAAAGCTGTGGGAAAATTCCTTCACTTTTTATTGATTTATTTAATGAAGAAAGTAGTGCCTAAATATCAACTAAGCCTAGAAAAACTCGAGCTAAAAACGCAAATAACTCCTGCCGTAATAAAGTTAGAGCATTGAAACAAATTGCGTAGAACGCGGAAAATACTACCCTTTCTAACGATATGTAATATTAATATGTGCAAGTCTTTTTCACCCCCATATTTGAGAATTTAAGTGAAAATTGGACGTAAATTGGAACAAAAAAAGAACTATTAATCGGATTATTTTCGAACTGGTCTGCAAACCTTCTCGGGACTCAAAGGAACAAAGTGTGAAAATTTCAGCGCAATGGGCCGGGTAGTTCTCGAGTTTTGCGAGTTCAAACACACAGACGCTTTTTGGAGACTTCATTTTATACTATGTAGAGATTTGCCAGAACCGAGTATCAGCATTACAATGTGCGTATGACAAGGGAGGGGGGAAGGGTCATGGGGACCGCACCATTGAAATTTTTAGGGGGGAGGTGTTTAGAGGGGTATTTTTCTAATTTGGGGGTGGGACTCTTGCTTTTCTGGGGGGGGGGCTTTGCAATATTGAGGGGGGAGGTGTTTAGAGGGGTATTTTTCTACTCTTGCTTTTGTGAGGGGGGTCTTTGCAATTTTTAGGGGAGAGGTGTTTAGATGGGTATTTTTCTAATTTGGGGGTGGGACTTTTGCTTTTGTCAGGGGGATCTTTGCAATATTGAGGGGGGGAGGTGTTTAGAGGGATATTTTTCTAATTTGGGGGTGGGACTCTTGCTTTCGTGGGGGGGGCTTTGCGATATTGAGGGGGGAGGTGTTTAGAGGGGTATTTTTTTAATTTGGGGGTGGGACTATTGTTTTCGTGGGGGGGGCTTTGCGATATTGAGGGGGGAGGTGTTTAGAGGGGTATTTTTCTAATTTGGGGGTGGGACTCTTGCTTTTGTGGGGTGGTCTTTGCAATATTGAGGGGGGAGGTGTTTAGAGGGGTATTTTTCTAATTTGGGGGTGGGACTCTTGCTTTTGTTGGGGGGGGGTCTCTGCAATATTGAGGGGGGAGGTGTTTAGAGGGGTTATTTTTCTAATTTGGGGGTGGGACTCTTGCTTTTGTCAGGGGGATCTTTGCAATATTGAGGGGGGAGGTGTTTAGAGGGGTATTTTTCTAATTTGGGGGTGGGACTCTTGCTTTTGTGAGGGGGTCTTTGCAATTTTTAGGGGGGAGGTGTTTAGAGGGGTATTTTTCTAATTTGGGGGTGGGACTATTGTTTTCGTGGGGGGGGGCTTTGCGATATTGAGGGGGGAGGTGCACCTTTGCCCTTAGGGAAGTGGGCACCCCTACGTATGATAAACCGAAAATAGTAACAGAGAATGCATGATATTTGAATTCGGGAAGTATATTGCATGAATTGAAGATATAAAGAGCATCAAGTTTGTGAATATACAGGGTGTCCGAAAAGTCCTTGACACATTTAAAAAATTCATAGAAAACCAACAAATTGTCCGTATGAATTTGCGGTTTGCACCATAATACTTTGCAGGTTCAAGAGTTTTTATGACATCGAAAAAAGAAAAGAAAAGCGGGGGGAAAAGAAGAATAAAAAAGGCATTTCGCAGCCAGGGTGTCAATATATGCTGTGCTTGTAATTCTTCATTTAGTAATTTTCATTCCTTTTCGCATTTTCCCATGTCAACAAAAACGATTTAAAAGTTTTTTTTAAACTTTAAAGGTAATTTTTTTGGGGTGTATTTAAACTGTTTCTTTCCTTACTCCAAGGCACTACAGTAGAACACCGTTATAGCGCACACTTTGGGATCAGAGCTTTTGCGTTATACAGGTTTTTGTGTTATATAGATCATTTCACACATTTTGAAACTAATATTCAGAATATATCTATATATTAGCCCTTCAGAATGAGTTTTATCTGCAATGAGTATTAAAGCACCCATATTACAATGAGTTATTCACAAATAAATATGTTTCACAATCAAAATCCTGCACTTCTGCAAGCTTCATGGTTTTCATAACAGCTGTATCTTCTTCAAAAGCCATCTGGTATTCTGCTTACTATGAATACTAATTTTCAATTTAAAAGCTTTGAATTAAGATGGAAAGATGAAAAACTTTCAAAATTTAATTTTCCTAACCATTTTTATGTTAGCAAGGCAAAACAAAGGGATTTTTTAAACTTAAAAACCTATCGTTTATTTCTGAAAAGTAGTGCGTTTTATAGAGAATTGCGTTATATAGGTCGGCGTTATAACGGTCTTCTACTGTATTTTGGGAAACAGAGAGTTTATGTGTTACATGAGAGAAAGAGAGGGGGGGGGGGGGCTCACCTGATCCCCTGTTGCAGTTGACAGCGATCCCTTTCCCGAGCTCTTCAATGCCCAGGCGGTAAAACTGGACAGCCAAGTCCTTGGGACCTAGAAGGAAAAATGTCAACATAAATGTTCTACTTTTCAAGTTTTTTTTTTTTTTTTTAATTAAAGATGAAAATTAAAGAAAAGAAATCATCACAAAATGAGAAATACATTTGAACTTTGCAAGCAATAAGAGCGAAACCGGTGTCCATATCAGGGCCCAATACAGGCTGATTTTGCTACTGTTTTTCGGTACCTTCACAAAAATCTTGTTTTGAAATCGGTACTTTCGCAAAAATCAAGTTATAAAATCAGGTAGCTTCACAAAAACATCGAAAATTTCGCAAAAATTCGCATTTTAAAATGTAAAATTTGTTTCTCTGTTTAAAACATAATTTGCTCATAAAATAAAATTCTAAGCAGGTTTATATGAACAATCGCTTCAATAGCAACCTTTTTGTGGTATTTTAACTCATTTTTAGCTGTTTCTTGCCAAAGTGTATTCATGCAATAGTATCGCAATCTTTCAACATCTGTTTCGGGAAACCGTTTTTCTCATCATTTCCAATATTGTACACAGTACATAGCCCATTCAGCTGAAATGACGATGGTATTTTTGGTACTTCTTAGGTTTTTAGCTCCCCCCCCCCTCCCCAAAAAACGAAACCTGTTAAAAATAATACTAGATGACATTGACACTTTTCGAACTAAAATTTCACTTGTTCTACTTCTCTTTTACAAAAATGAGGATGCCTCTAAAAGTTCACAAAAACAATGATGATAAAAAAAAAAAAAAACTTTCCCAAAAATAGAATGATGCAATACTTTCACAAATATAGGTAGCGAGAAAAATATCCTGGATTGGCCCCTGATGACACCGGCTCCATACCTGAAATGAATCCTTTTCGATAGTAATTATTTTCTAAATAGGGCATTTATTCCACCCATTTTCCCACAAAATGACCTCAGTTCTACCCGCATGTCCATTTTCCATCCTTTGCATCATCTAATCAAAATCGCACCATCTATGGACACGTTGGTTGCTTCTGTATACAATGCTTGAAGTACTTGCAGAACAATTTTGGTCAAATGATTTTGCGTTGCAGATCATCGTCAAATATTCTGCTTTGGGGCTTAATTCTGTTTAGCTTTGTTGCAATATTTTGTTCAAGCAATGATTTTGTCTTCATTTCATTATTTTCGAACATGAATACAAACGATACTGTTTAAGGTTTTTTCGTTATTTCTTAACTGCTTTGAACATTTCAAAAATTGTCGATGACTTGTAAACATTTGCATATCAAATGTTAAGTATTTTAATGAGAACCACTAAAGTGAGAGTTTTGTTATTTCAAGAAGACTCTGAGTCATTGGGAACGGCTTTGCAATGTAATAGGCTTTAAGATATTTTAAAGTGCTCTTAATGGCATTCAAAAAATACTTCAAAGATTTTAAATAAATATATTTAATTTTTTTTCTTAAACTGTTCAATAAATAACTCTAATTATCCTGACTAAGTCCTGTCGCGTCTGATTTTAATCAGATGCGACAACGCGTCTGATTAAAATCAGACGCTATCAATGCGTCTAAATTGTCAAAAATCAATGCGTCAAATTGTCTAAATAAAAATCAATGCGTCTAATTGTGACGCCGGTTGCGTCACAATTAGACGCAAACGGCTAAAGAAAGTAATAATAATGCGCAAATTAATGATTTGCTGAAGGTTTTCCACAATTACAATAAGTTTACTAATCAAGCCCCCTGATCGCCGAGGTAGTTTCTTGTTTAATTGTAGCAGGCAGAGCAAGGGGTAAAACCTAAAAAAAGGTTAAAACCACTCGTTTTGAACTTAAAGTTGGAAATTTCTCATAATGTTTGACTCTGGTCCCACCTGAAAGATTTTTTTATACAGGCAGAATTGTACAAGTGTAATTGAACCAACTTGTTGTTCGTAAAAAAAAAAATAGTATGTCTTTTTGTCCATTTCAATTCCCGTACCGACAGACGGAACACCACTGTTCAGAGATAATTTTAAAGGTATAAAGGTTATTCAAATACATATACCTATTCATAAAAGTTCCCAAACTAAAATTATTCTAGCCTGAAATGTGACGACCATGCCAATATCCCACATATCAAAATATCCCAAAATTATATGAAACATGTTTTGGGATTTAAAAAAAATATTTTACTTAAAATACTATGGTATTGTTTTTCTTATCCATTAAATGAATTATAACACCAGGATAACATTTATGAAATTGGATAATTATGAAATTTGAGGATGTATAGAACAATTTCTTTATCAAAAGGGGGGTGCGGGTATAAAAAGTCGGGAAGCAACTGGACGGAGGACAGGGAATGAAAGGAAAGCACCTTCATTGTCTTCGTCAATCTTGAGCGCTTTGGAGATGAAGTCGAAGGCCCGCCTGTGGTGGTACCTCTGGACAGCGAAGGGGTTGTTTGCGCTCATCTCCTTCTCCTTAATCGCCTGGCATTCTTGAGCGACTTCGACACCGGAGGAGAAACTCACGGATTGTCGAACAGATGTGCAGACGCCGCGGACGAACGCGAACAGCTCGCAGATGAGAAACCTCAGGGAACTAAACAGAAACGTAAAAGGAAAAAGAATCAGAAGAAGCGTCCTCTTCACATTGTACTTCTTCGGGGGCACCTCCTTCTCACTATTCGCATAATCAGACGGATCTTTCACATGACTTCTGATGTTTACGGGAGTCATCTGTCCTCCATTACTTTCCACAGTTTGAAACCTGTTGCCAAATCGTGCAAAACAACTTTCGCTTTTAAATGGAAAATATTTTTTTTTTTTTTTTTTTTTTTTTTTTGCAGGGCTTCACTCGATCCCAATGCCAACCGAGGTTGCGTTCGACGAAACTCGCCGGTCGTCTGGTAAGTAACTGGTTACTAACCGAAGCGTTCTATGATCAACCGGTTACCACGGCGGTTACCATTCTAAGCAGTTGATTGGAGCACGTGATCATTATCTGTCACGTGACTAACTAACTGGTCGCTCTCGGTCGAGCTCGTTTTTTGGATGCTTACAAAATATCAACGATATTTCTACTTTGGTTATATTGTTCTCTGGAGGAGTTTTCAACGGATTCTAGAGGTTAAATGGATTTATCTACTATAATATTAGATGAACTAACAACCTGTTTCAGATGATTATCAACGATTTTCTCATGTGTTTGTGTCACGAAATATCTACATAAACTGCATCTTGGTAAATTACCAATAATTTATAGACTGTTTGCACACTTTTTGAAAGTCTTAAAATCTTTTTTACCCTCAAACTTTTTAAAACAGTAATATCTTAAGCTTTTTTAAAAAATCATTTGAATGAAATTCAAATTTGGAATATAACTCAATAAAACAATTAAGATAGACAAGAAAAATGAAATAATTTTTAAATTAATTTCAAATATAATTAAATATGTATATTTTATTTAAATAATTTAAGAAAATAACAAATTCTAGCGTTTTAAAAAAGTAATTTTAAAGATTTAAGACTTCCAAGAAACATGTAAGTAATCTATGAATCATTGATAACCTATTTTGTGTTCATATTTAAGTAGACAATAAACCATATCTTTTGTATGTACAATTCACAAATTTTATTCCAGCAACAATCTAAACAAACAAACATAGTAATAATAATAATAATATGAGAACTTTTAATTCAGAGCTATCTCTACGTCGTTTTGACGGTCAGAACACTGTTTCTTGAATTTAGAAAACATAATTTAAAAAAACTTAAAAAGCAGGCAATTACTTACTTTACGTTAATACAAGAAATCGCTCACACACTCACTCTCGCAACAATTCGGAACTCCAGCGCTCGAATACGCTACCTTGCGGTGATTTACAAAACTGCCGATGAAACTAAAACATTGCCACGTTGCGTTCCACGTGTGTCTGTTGACGTAAACACAGGCAGTTTGTTCTGAGTATTTATTAACGCAATCGATGAGTCTTAGTTTGCTTTCAGCTACAGAAATTAATTCGTCCCTTAGTAGTATTCTCGAGCTTCTCAAAATAATGTTAGTTTTCCTTATTTCCTTCCAAAATATGAGTTGATTGAAAATGGTGAAAGCGAAAGCTGGATTAACAAACTTGGATAACGTTATACAAGGTAAAATTTTTTATTGTTTTGTATGAATTTGTAAGAATATGAGTTTTTTTTTAATCCTAAATTAATTTAACTAACCATCTTTTACAGCAGCATTTAGTTGGAATGGAAGGTATGCAAAATATTTTCTTGAATATATTATCGTAGAACAAAATGAAAAATGTTTCACCGAGAAAGAATTTACTTTATTCCTTTTGTTCTCAGCTGAAAGGTTCCGCCAAATTTGTTTAGGGTTATAGTTTTAGTATTGTGCGAGCAAAGTAGCCTTGGCGAGATTTCGCGTTTTCAGTTAAACCATTTTTAATTTTTATCATGAGTGGAATAAAATGGTAGTAAGATTACAGAATTCGATAAGTAAAAAGAAATAATGGTCAATCAACTGAAAAGAAAACTACCACCATATATATATCCGTAAGAATTCTGTAGATGATTTGCATAACTTGACATAATTAAATCGTAACTCAGAAATTAGAAAAATCGAAACAGAAAAATTTTAAGTTAACCGATTCGGGAGTTCGAGAGAAATAACTCAGCAACAAATGCAAAACAATAAGCGCTAGCCAAGCAAGGCAAAGATGTATCATCTTCTTTCGATAATAATTTGTAATGTCATATTGAATTTTCTAGCATTAATTGTTGTTCTTGTCAGGCCACAATTATTATTTAGTTTTATCAAGAATTGATAAATATCGAATTCAACATCGTGGAAATAGCTGCTTAGAACTACGAACTACGTAGTTTGCATTAATCTTTGACGTTTAGTAATGCTTCTTGAATTCTCATTTCTTTCTACGTGGGTCAGAATATCCACAAGACTTTGAAAATTAATTTAAAAAGAATAAAGCGAAAAATATCATACATACGAACAAAAATCACAACACTTTTAGCATCTTCTTCGTTACCATGTGCGTTTGTTTTGGTTTTTAAGTCGGCCATTAGACAGTGACTGCAGTGCCCCCTATAGTTCGTTGGAGTTGCGAATTTGGAAAAGCCCAACTACGTGAGGAAATCTACATCGCGTCGATATCCGTTTGTGATATGTCATGAGTTTTGCACCAGTTCAACGATATAACAACGAATATTGGAAGATCTGTGCTGTCTAGGAATTGACTAAAGAAAATGCACAGTACTATCTAAACGAAAAACTCACTACATTAACAAAATATTTACAACTTGGAATGGACCTTATTCACGGTTTGGCAACGGTCCCATCAGCTGTCCGTCTGCGGGTATTTAGACCAATTACGTAGTGTCAGTAGTGCTAAAAAAACTAGTTTTATTTAAGGATTAATAGACTTCATGCGCATAATGAACATGTTTAGGGCTTAAAAAGACTGACGAATGCATGAAAAATGCCGAGAAACGGGGAAAATAAAAAGAGAATTCGAGTTTTCACCATATTTCTGATAAGGAACCAAAGAGGCTTAAACCCATGAAAATACGATAATAAAGAGAGTATTTCATATCAAATGAATCGTTCATCGTTCTTTTACAATGTTTCTTAGTTAAAAACGTAAAAAACCTCCCATTTTTAAATAGAAAGAAGAGTTTATAAGCCACACAAAAGCAAGTGTTATTATACGCTGTAGTTCCGGATTTTCGTCTGCTACAGTTCCCACAATGCACTGCAGTGAGGCTTTTTACCCGCAGTGACGTCAGGTGAATACTGTCCATAACAAATTTACAAATCGGACTCCATAAAAGATCATTCTTCCGTGTTCCATCCATTCTATTTAGTTTATTTCTCGCTCCCGTTGATCGTCCGCTACGATCAACGCCCGTTGTTGCTAGGATATCCACCAGTCACATGGTTTGGTGTATGAGGGTCGCCATAAAAAATAATGGAGGCAAGGCACTTAGTATGCAGTCCTCGACATAAATACAGTTGTGACTCGGAATCGAAAAGTGTGTTTATTTTTATTTTCTATTATTTTATTACGAGTGCTGTCTCTGGCCTGAGAGTGGAAAACGAACGTGTTTTTGAATAAAGCGAGGAGTGTCCCCGATCTTCTCCGGTCGTGTGGCAACGGGTGCGCTTCGTACTTTTGTGAATGTTGAGCGAAAGTGGGTCAGTGGTTCCACCATCGAATCAATGTTTATCGTTACATTTTAACGTGCTCTGCATCGCTCAATTTCGCCTCCAGCCTTCCCAATCGTGCGCTCTCCTCGTTCGGCCGATGCTCTTCCGACGACCCCCTCTGGTATGAAGCTACCCTGAAGGGACCCGGACCCCATCCTCGTTGTTGTGATAGATCGGCGATTCTCAATCGGACAATGCTCGACACCCAAGCATCAAAACAACGTCAAGTCGTGTGAGTATCCTCTTTGTTTCCTACACCGGGACACTGGCCCGGCCGAGGGGGGGATGGGGGGCTAGAACCCCTCCCGTGAAGAAATAAAATGTAGAGTAGTACAGCGCCGATCATAACACTCCTCTACCGTAAAACGCAGTTTCAATGTACAGTCCTCCCTCGCTACTTCGCGCTTCGACTTTCGCGGCTTCACGACATCGCGGTTTTTTCTGGGTTTTTTTCTTTTTTTTCTCCAAATATAGTAGTTAGCCTTTTTTATGCGCTCGTGTAAACTTTTTTCTACGAAAGAATAACAAAATATATGTCTTTTAAGCAAGGTAAGCTTTTACGTAAGATCTGAAGGGCTAGTTGTACTAGTCGAGAGAGTGGAGGTATAAAAATCCCCGAAGAAAGTGTAGGGAATCGCCATCTCATTTTAACCGTTAAGCACTGACCGGAAGGTATAAACCACTGTATTATTACTAGGGGGTAATAAATACATCTGTAAATGGTGTTCAACAAAATACTAGCCTTTTAAGTTGTACACCTAAATGTAGAGGAAGACGGGGGCACCTACGCTCACTGACGGGCCATTGATTCTTCATCGAACAAGTTGAGGTTTTTTCATGGATTAGTAGTAGTGTGTAAGAACTGCGTCTGTGTGTAGTTTATTTCCCAATCATTAACAATGTGATATCTATTACGTCTAACAAATCTGATTTTGTGCAATATATTAAGTAATACAAATGTAATGGTGACTGAGGGTGCTGTTTCATGTCTAGGGGGCTCTAACTATGATAAAAACCTATTTAAATTGTCGTAAGTAAGTTTTATGCGCTCTAATTAGAAAAATATATACAGAATCCTACTTTGCGGAAACTCAATTATCGCGGTAAAGTTTGGAACCAATTAACCGCGATAAAAGAGGGTTGACTGTATCCATGTTTACATATTTCTATCTACAGGGTTGGCAAGTTTTTGCCGGGGGACGGAAAAAACCACGGTTTTTACCGCCCGGCAAAAATAGGTTTTTGCCAGTTTTTGCCAAAGTGGCAAAAATAGATTTTGTGTTAACAACTTACGGACAGTTTTTTTTTCTTTTATATAAAAGAAAAAGCATGAAAAGATTTTGATAAAAGGCTTTGCCATTTTCTGCAGAGTGACCTAGTATTACTAAAAAGTAGAGTGAATATAGAATGCACATATTGATCTGCTTTTTTTTCTTCTTTTTAAATTCTTCTCTTGGCTGTCCATTTTCCCAGTAAGTGAGAAAAAATGCATTATTTCTTTAGTGAGGAAAAGTTTCTTTTTTGTCACTTCATGGCGTAAAACGAAGTAAATTATGTAAGATTATTCCTTGGACTTTACCGATTTATGGCACACTACGAAGAATTAGAATTTTCTCCCTGCACCCCGATCCATCCCCATAGATCTATATTGATATTGTAGACACTTTGCAGCAGCCCTCAATTAGAGAATATTAAGCAAGCCAACTAGGACAAATGGCTAAAGAAAGTAATAATAATGCGCAAATTAATGAGTTGCTGAAGGTTTTCCACAATTACAATAAGTTTACTAATCAAGCCCCCTGATCGCCGAGATAGTTTCTTGTTTAATTGTAGTAGGCAGAGCAAGGGGGGGCTCTCCCGAAAAAAGTTTAAAACCACTCATTTTGAACTTAAAGTTGGAAATTTCTCATAATGTTTGACTCTGGTCCCACTTGAAAGATTTTTTTATACAGGCAGAATTATACAAGTGTAATTGAACCAACTTGTTGTTCGTAAAAAAAAAAATAGTATGTCTTTTTGTCCATTTCAATTCCCGTACCGACAGACGGAACACCACCGTTCAGAGATAATTTTAAAGGTATAAAGGTTATTCAAATACATATACCTATTCATTAAAGTTCCCAAACTAAAATTATTCTCGCCAAAAAATGTGACGACCATGCCAATATCCCACATATCAATATATCCCAAAATTATATGAAACATGTTTTGGGATTTAGAAAAAATATTTTACTTAAAATACTATGGTATTGTTTTTCTTATCCATTAAATGAATTATAACACCAGGATAACATTTATGAAATTGGACAATTATGAAATTTGAGGATGTATAGAACAATTTCTTTATCAAAAGGGGGGTGAGGGTATAAAAAGTCGGGAAACAACTGGATGGAGGACAGGGAATGAAATGAACGCACCTTCATTGTCTTCGTCAATCTTGAGCGCTTTGGAGATGAAGTCGAAGGCCCGCCTGTGGTGGTACCTCTGGACGGCGAAGGGGTTGTTTGCGCTCATCTCCTTCTCCTTAATCGCCTGGCATTCTTGAGCGACTTCGACACCGGAGGAGAAACTCACGGATTGTCGAACAGATGTGCAGACGCCGCGGACGAACGCGAACAGCTCGCAGATGAGAAACCTCAGGGAACTAAACAGAAACGTAAAAGGAAAAAGAATCAGAAGAAGCGTCCTCTTCACATTGTACTTCTTCGGGGGCACCTCCTTCTCACTATTCGCATAATCAGACGGATCTTTCACATGACTTCTGATGTTTACGGGAGTCATCTGTCCTCCATTACTTTCCACAGTTTGAAACCTGTTGCCAAATCGTGCAAAACAACTTTCGCTTTTAAATGGAAAATATTTTTTTTTTTTTTTTTTTTTTTTGCAGGGCTTCACTCGATCCCAATGCCAACCGAGGTTGCGTTCGACGAAACTCGCCGGTCGTCTGGTAAGTAACTGGTTACTAACCGAAGCGTTCTATGATCAACCGGTTACCACGGCGGTTACCATTCTAAGCAGTTGATTGGAGCACGTGATCATTATCTGTCACGTGACTAACTAACTGGTCGCTCTCGGTCGAGCTCGTTTTTTGGATGCTTACAAAATATCAACGATATTTCTACTTTGGTTATATTGTTCTCTGGAGGAGTTTTCAACGGATTCTAGAGGTTAAATGGATTTATCTACTATAATATTAGATGAACTAACAACCTGTTTCAGATGATTATCAACGATTTTCTCATGTGTTTGTGTCACGAAATATCTACATAAACTGCATCTTGGTAAATTACCAATAATTTATAGACTGTTTGCACACTTTTTGAAAGTCTTAAAATCTTTTTTACCCTCAAACTTTTTAAAACAGTAATATCTTAAGCTTTTTTAAAAAATCATTTGAATGAAATTCAAATTTGGAATATAACTCAATAAAACAATTAAGATAGACAAGAAAAATGAAATAATTTTTAAATTAATTTCAAATATAATTAAATATGTATATTTTATTTAAATAATTTAAGAAAATAACAAATTCTAGCGTTTTAAAAAAGTAATTTTAAAGATTTAAGACTTCCAAGAAACATGTAAGTAATCTATGAATCATTGATAACCTATTTTGTGTTCATATTTAAGTAGACAATAAACCATATCTTTTGTATGTACAATTCACAAATTTTATTCCAGCAACAATCTAAACAAACAAACATAGTAATAATAATAATAATATGAGAACTTTTAATTCAGAGCTATCTCTACGTCGTTTTGACGGTCAGAACACTGTTTCTTGAATTTAGAAAACATAATTTAAAAAAACTTAAAAAGCAGGCAATTACTTACTTTACGTTAATACAAGAAATCGCTCACACACTCACTCTCGCAACAATTCGGAACTCCAGCGCTCGAATACGCTACCTTGCGGTGATTTACAAAACTGCCGATGAAACTAAAACATTGCCACGTTGCGTTCCACGTGTGTCTGTTGACGTAAACACAGGCAGTTTGTTCTGAGTATTTATTAACGCAATCGATGAGTCTTAGTTTGCTTTCAGCTACAGAAATTAATTCGTCCCTTAGTAGTATTCTCGAGCTTCTCAAAATAATGTTAGTTTTCCTTATTTCCTTCCAAAATATGAGTTGATTGAAAATGGTGAAAGCGAAAGCTGGATTAACAAACTTGGATAACGTTATACAAGGTAAAATTTTTTATTGTTTTGTATGAATTTGTAAGAATATGAGTTTTTTTTTAATCCTAAATTAATTTAACTAACCATCTTTTACAGCAGCATTTAGTTGGAATGGAAGGTATGCAAAATATTTTCTTGAATATATTATCGTAGAACAAAATGAAAAATGTTTCACCGAGAAAGAATTTACTTTATTCCTTTTGTTCTCAGCTGAAAGGTTCCGCCAAATTTGTTTAGGGTTATAGTTTTAGTATTGTGCGAGCAAAGTAGCCTTGGCGAGATTTCGCGTTTTCAGTTAAACCATTTTTAATTTTTATCATGAGTGGAATAAAATGGTAGTAAGATTACAGAATTCGATAAGTAAAAAGAAATAATGGTCAATCAACTGAAAAGAAAACTACCACCATATATATATCCGTAAGAATTCTGTAGATGATTTGCATAACTTGACATAATTAAATCGTAACTCAGAAATTAGAAAAATCGAAACAGAAAAATTTTAAGTTAACCGATTCGGGAGTTCGAGAGAAATAACTCAGCAACAAATGCAAAACAATAAGCGCTAGCCAAGCAAGGCAAAGATGTATCATCTTCTTTCGATAATAATTTGTAATGTCATATTGAATTTTCTAGCATTAATTGTTGTTCTTGTCAGGCCACAATTATTATTTAGTTTTATCAAGAATTGATAAATATCGAATTCAACATCGTGGAAATAGCTGCTTAGAACTACGAACTACGTAGTTTGCATTAATCTTTGACGTTTAGTAATGCTTCTTGAATTCTCATTTCTTTCTACGTGGGTCAGAATATCCACAAGACTTTGAAAATTAATTTAAAAAGAATAAAGCGAAAAATATCATACATACGAACAAAAATCACAACACTTTTAGCATCTTCTTCGTTACCATGTGCGTTTGTTTTGGTTTTTAAGTCGGCCATTAGACAGTGACTGCAGTGCCCCCTATAGTTCGTTGGAGTTGCGAATTTGGAAAAGCCCAACTACGTGAGGAAATCTACATCGCGTCGATATCCGTTTGTGATATGTCATGAGTTTTGCACCAGTTCAACGATATAACAACGAATATTGGAAGATCTGTGCTGTCTAGGAATTGACTAAAGAAAATGCACAGTACTATCTAAACGAAAAACTCACTACATTAACAAAATATTTACAACTTGGAATGGACCTTATTCACGGTTTGGCAACGGTCCCATCAGCTGTCCGTCTGCGGGTATTTAGACCAATTACGTAGTGTCAGTAGTGCTAAAAAAACTAGTTTTATTTAAGGATTAATAGACTTCATGCGCATAATGAACATGTTTAGGGCTTAAAAAGACTGACGAATGCATGAAAAATGCCGAGAAACGGGGAAAATAAAAAGAGAATTCGAGTTTTCACCATATTTCTGATAAGGAACCAAAGAGGCTTAAACCCATGAAAATACGATAATAAAGAGAGTATTTCATATCAAATGAATCGTTCATCGTTCTTTTACAATGTTTCTTAGTTAAAAACGTAAAAAACCTCCCATTTTTAAATAGAAAGAAGAGTTTATAAGCCACACAAAAGCAAGTGTTATTATACGCTGTAGTTCCGGATTTTCGTCTGCTACAGTTCCCACAATGCACTGCAGTGAGGCTTTTTACCCGCAGTGACGTCAGGTGAATACTGTCCATAACAAATTTACAAATCGGACTCCATAAAAGATCATTCTTCCGTGTTCCATCCATTCTATTTAGTTTATTTCTCGCTCCCGTTGATCGTCCGCTACGATCAACGCCCGTTGTTGCTAGGATATCCACCAGTCACATGGTTTGGTGTATGAGGGTCGCCATAAAAAATAATGGAGGCAAGGCACTTAGTATGCAGTCCTCGACATAAATACAGTTGTGACTCGGAATCGAAAAGTGTGTTTATTTTTATTTTCTATTATTTTATTACGAGTGCTGTCTCTGGCCTGAGAGTGGAAAACGAACGTGTTTTTGAATAAAGCGAGGAGTGTCCCCGATCTTCTCCGGTCGTGTGGCAACGGGTGCGCTTCGTACTTTTGTGAATGTTGAGCGAAAGTGGGTCAGTGGTTCCACCATCGAATCAATGTTTATCGTTACATTTTAACGTGCTCTGCATCGCTCAATTTCGCCTCCAGCCTTCCCAATCGTGCGCTCTCCTCGTCCGGCCGATGCTCTTCCGACGACCCCCTCTGGTAAGAAGCTACCCTGAAGGGACCCGGACCCCATCCTCGTTGTTGTGATAGATCGGCGATTCTCAATCGGACAATGCTCGACACCCAAGCATCAAAACAACGTCAAGTCGTGTGAGTATCCTCTTTGTTTCCTACACCGGGACACTGGCCCGGCCGAGGGGGGGATGGGGGGCTAGAACCCCTCCCGTGAAGAAATAAAATGTAGAGTAGTACAGCGCCGATCATAACACTCCTCTACCGTAAAACGCAGTTTCAATGTACAGTCCTCCCTCGCTACTTCGCGCTTCGACTTTCGCGGCTTCACGACATCGCGGTTTTTTCTAGGTTTTTTTTCTTTTTTTTTTTCCAAATATAGTAGTTAGCCTTTTTTATGCGCTCGTGTAAACTTTTTTCTACGAAAGAATACCAAAATATATATGTCTTTTAAGCAAGGTAAGCTTTTACGTAAGATCTGAGGGGCTAGTTGTACTAGTCGAGGGAGTGGAGGTATAAAATCCCCGAAGAAAGTGTAGGGAATCGCCATCTCATTTTAACCGTTAAGCACTAATTGGAAGGTATAAACCACTGTATTATTACTAGGGGGTTATAAATACATCCGTAAATGGTGTTCAACAATGTACAGTGAAACCTGTGTAAGTTGACCACTTGCGGTGCAGTACTTTACTTAGACAGGTGGTCAACTTATAAAGGGTGTAATGATTTTTTTTTTTTTTGTCATTTCTTGCACCATGTATTCATTTTTTGACTAATTGACACTTACTATCTCCATTCAACTCACTTTCATTGTTTGACATTACTTTGAAACAATAATTTAAAATGTTATTTAAATATTTTTAGAGATTATTTTCCCAGAATGACATATAATGTGTCATGCAAATTTAAAATTTCAGTAAATTGATCAAAAAAAAAAAGTCTTATTGTTTATGAAAAGTTACTCATTTGGTATTAATAGTTCCTAAAAATTCATAACTAATCAAAAAATACAAATTTTTCGCTTTATTTTTTTCTCATATACATTTATAACCCCATGATGGGTCTACTCAAACTCAAAAGGAGGTTTAGTTATGCTGCTGTTTCATTTAGTTGGTAAAATGCTGGTCTGACATCAAAAATATTCTTGGAAAGCTGTAAAAAAAGAATAATAATAAAAAAATAATTTGCTAAATAAAATTTTAAAAAGTAAACCAAGTGGTCAACTTACAAAGGGTTTTTTATAATACTCCAAACCAAACTTGGTGTTCATTAGTGGTCAAGATAGACAGGTGGTCAAGATAGAGAGGTGGCCAAGTTACAGAGGTTTTCCTTCATTATATAAGATAGGACTAACTCCGTTCCAAACAAAAGCGGTCAACATAGACAGGTGGTCAACTTACAAAGGTGGTCAACTTTACAGGTTTTACTGTACTAGCTTTTTAAGTTGTACACGTAAATGTAGAGGAAGACGGGGGTACCTACGCTCACTAACGGGCAATTGATTCTTCATCGAACAAGTTGAGGTTATTTCATGGATTAGTAGTAGTGTGTAAGAACTGCGTGTGTGTGTAGTTTATTCCTAATCATTAACCCTTTCAGGGGCGCGTCATTAATTTTTGAGAAATCTTAAGAAAAAACACCACAAATGGGTTTATTTGATCATCTAGACATAGATTTTTCAGTTAAAAAAAATTTTTTCAGAATTTTTTTTACTGGGGGTGGTGTCCTTATTTATTCACACCCCCCACCTGGGGAAGGACAAAAACATGTTTATGCATGTAAAAATGAATTTGAATCTTTTCGTACACTATGATTGACTACCTCAGGAAAAAAGAAGAAAAATGATTCACTCTTTCAGCGCTAATTAAAAATTTTAAAATCTAAAAAAAATTCCAATTTTTGGGGTCAACGAAAAATTGATGATTTGAACAAGAAATTGAGCCTATGAAATTTTTTTTTTTTTTTTTTGATATTCTGCCATCTAATGTTGTTCATTGAACTTAAAAGAAGAGGACTCAAGTGATTTTGATTCAAAAAACTCGGAAAAAAGAGAGAAAAAAACTCATAAATTAGTGGTTTCACAGCGCAACCACCGCCCCTGAAAGTGTTAACAATGTGATATCTATTACGTCTAACAAATCTCATTTTGTGCAATATATTAAGTAATACGAATGTAATGGTCACTGAGGTTGCTGTTTCATGTCTAGGGGGTTCTAACTATGATAAAAACCTATTCAAATTGTCGTAAGTAAGTTTTATGCGCTCTAATTAGAAAAATATATACAGAATCCTACTTCGCGGAAATTCAGTTATCGCGGTAAAGTCTGGAACCAATGAACCGCGATAAACGAGGGTTGACTGTATCCATGTTTACATATTTCCATCTATGTATTCAAATCGATCAGCCAGTAGTGGATTTACCTTGTCCTAGTGGCGAGGGGCCCCACGACCATCGGGCCCCAAAGGCAGGGTTGGCTGGATTGGACCCAATTGGGTTGGACCCAGTGTGGGTTTTTTTGAAAAAATCCATTTAAAAAAAAAACATTATTTAGCCCATTTTTGGGTTTTTTAAAATTTTCTGAGAAGTTTTTAAAAAAATTAATTAATTTAAATGCTTTCACAATTTAAACTTCTTTTTTATTTGTTCTTCACCACAGACAATGGACATAAAAAATGAATTTCGAACTTTAATAGTATTTCTTAACTCTTGACAGCATTAAAAAATACTTCAAAGATTTTAAATAAATATATTTAACTTTTTTCTTAAACTGTTCAATAAATAACTCTAATTATCCTGACTGAGTCCTGTCACGTCTGATTTTCTCGATATTTGTAGATTGTACAGAGGAAACGACTCTAGCCAAAAGGCTTTCATTTGAATTATTTTCTGCAAACCAACACGTTACAAATCTCCAATAAACAAGGTATATTTTTTAGAAATGAACAGGTGTTACAAACAGTCGGACAGAAAACGGAATAGGATTTACAGTATTTTCATTATCTTATGAAAAAGTTTAATATTTCTTACTCTGTACACAGAAATAAAAAAACGGGCAACATAAAATCCAAAGAAATGTCTTGATTAAGCTGGAATTCAGTAAAATGGAATTAAACTACTTGAGGTTCTACAGTAGTTTTGCATAACAAAATAAAATACAATAAAAAG
The DNA here is from genome assembly GCF_026930045.1 of Uloborus diversus. Lineage (NCBI taxonomy): Eukaryota > Metazoa > Arthropoda > Arachnida > Araneae > Uloboridae > Uloborus > Uloborus diversus. Next base: position 969,815 of record NW_026558098.1, on the reverse strand, counting down.
TAAAATGCAAAAAAAAAAAAAAAATCGTAGTAGTTAAAAACAAACAATAGATTTTATCACTCGAGAAGTAACTTTGCCTTAAGTGTTGGTAATCATTTAAACTAAAAAATCTGAAACTTCACCATTCTTGGGTTTCGTCGTCTTTTATACTTTTCTTCAGAAAACGCTGACAACTTTTGTGCTTTGTCCATATACTTACGCAACAATATGCTACAAGTACCCCACATTTTCCCTGAAAAAAGACAAAAAAAACCAGCTTTAGTTGGTTTTTTTTTGGGTTTTATTTAAAAAAAACCCTGGGTCCGTGGGCTTTTTTTTAAAAAAAAAACCCGGGTTCTTGCCAACCCTGCCCCAAGGTTGTACAAACATGCGCGGGATAAACCCTCCCTGATACACAGTGGGCCCCCAAATCAAAGTCTACCACCACTTTGTTTCATCCTCTGTGTTTATGCCCACTTATTTATGTCTACTAAACATCTATTAGTTTATGTAATGTATTTGATTATTTCTATTGATCAATGCATTTAAATATTTTTGTTTTTTATATCTATGTGTGCTATGTCCTGAGGCAGTGGCCTAGCAAGGGGGGGGGGGGCAAGGGAGCTGATAACCTTCCACGGTGAAATGAAATTGATAACTGTACGTAACTGATTGTTTCAAAAACACGATTTCAATGTGTCTACTTATGCACCTATTTATCTTTGTATTTCAATCCACAAGTCCAGACTTTCAAATGTTCGTCTGAGTTCGAAGATGAATCGAAAACTGATAGGTATAATAAAGTATTCATGTCTTTCATGTGACCCGCCTCGATCGGTGTAATTGGTCAATATAATAATCGATGAATAACTTTTATTATTAAGAGTATAATCCTATTGTGCAATTATAACTGTTGAGGTTCTAATTAGGGGTGTATCAAATCTTCAGTAGGAGTGTATATACTAGAGATGAGACGGGCTCAGCCCAAGCCCGGGCTCTTGCTCTTGAAATAGGTTTCAGGCTCAGGCTCATGATAGGATTTTTAATGTTCAATTTCCATACAAATACTTTTTCTATTGAAAATGGATTCTTTTTTCTTTTTTTTTTAAATTTTACTTTGCTCTAGTGTAAAAATGCATAAACTTAAACCATGGGATAAAATATTTAATTTTAAAATTTCTTTTTTTGGGCAATAAACATAAACTATTATTTTTTTCAAAATAAAAAAGGATTTTTGAATTAATATTTGCCTCACATCAAAATAAAAAAAAAAAAAGACAAAAAATTAATCAACAGTTAGATATAACATGTTTGTTTGCAATTACTATTACAAGACGTAATACACTAATTCATCTGAAATAAAGCATTTTGAGAAAGTTTTAATAATATGATCTTTATTAATAGACAGATTTATATTTTATTTTTTATTTTATTTTAAACCAATGATACCTTCATACCTGCCATTTCTAGCTTAACTGGTGAAGGGTACCATGGTGGTTGAGGGGGAGGGAAAGAAACTGAAGGGAAAACTTGAAATACATATACATATCGCATATACGCACATACCTATACACACACATACATATATATATACATATATATAAATATATATATATATATATATATATACATACATATATATACACATATATATACATATATATATATATATATATATATATATATATACATATATACATATATATATATATATATATATATATATATACATATATACACACATATACATATACACACATACACATATATACATACTCACACACATACATACACACATACACATACATACATGTATATACACATATATATAAAAAAAAACATATATATAAGGGGGAAAAGGCTTGAAAAAGTTAATAGGTTCAAAGTGCTATATTGGGGCCAAGTAACTAGGAATTAATGAGAGAGAATACTGTTACATATATATCCTCGTATAAAATAAAAATATTAACAGAAAAGTAAATATACAAAAATACTTATAGTAAAAAGACTCTTGGTTAAAAGGTTGCATATATCCAAGTTGAAATGCCTGATGGTAACGGCCCACTGTAAACATGCCTAATAACAACATTAGACAGATTTATAAGAAATGTATTGAACCAATCACTGTTGAAATATAAGAACCCATTTTTGGTTTACTTAAAATGAAACTACAGTAGAAACATGTCGGACTCGAGTGCGTTCGGTTTTGTGAGTTTTTGATTCGGGCTCGGGTGGCCTTGGATTTTGACACGAGACAATATCCTCGGGCTCAGTTTTCAAATTTTCGGGCTCGGACTTCCAAAAATGAGCCCAAACTCATCTCTAGTATGTATTAAATATTAAGTATATGATATGAGCATTATGAATTTGAATTGCGTTCATGAATATACTTTTTTCACTGGTGTTTGTGGGGGAAATAAGCTCTGTCTCCCTTAATTTGACCTTCCATTTGGGAGGGAATTAACGCTGATATTTTTCCAATTTATGGGTTGAAGGAAGCACAAGCAGTTGCACAGCAAAGGGGGGGTGGGGTTTGTTGGGTAAAAATACCCCCTAGAGGCTTTGGTTTAATACATTAATGCCAATCCTAGTACAGTATTTTTCACATGTGACTGTTTTTATCAAAAAAAAAAAAAAAACCCTGCATTTTAACAAATGGAGACTCAATGAAGTTGATGTGCAAGTTAAAAGACATGTAACAGAATTTCATACTAAGAATTGAATCTCTAACTAACAATTTGACTTTTGTTGCATGTCATTTCTTCCATGTTCATTAATCATACAGATTAACACTAGAAAGACGGAAGCGGTCATTTTGACCGCAAACGATTTTCAAATGCTCATATTTGCTGCGTTTAATTTTCAAACTTTTTTTCCTTCATTGACTTTTCCTAACTATTTATTAAGATCTTACAACAGTAATTTCTTTTTCTTTAGGATTATTATTATTATAGTTGCTATAAATGATTATACCTAGAAAGACTGACTACGGTCATTTTGACCGCTAAGGGAACCTTTCTTTATGCATCCGTTTTCTTATTTTATCCCTTAGCGGTCAAAATGACCGTAGTCAGTCTTTCTAGGTATGAACATTTATAGCGACTATAATAATAATCCTAATCTATAATATTGTTAGTTGTCCTATTGTTAGTTGTCAGGGTGAGTGATGTTCTTTTGAGCTTGAGTAGTACCTGCTGGTCAGGTTTAATTTTTTGAACTGTTAGGAAAATGAGAAACACCTGCTGGTTGCATGGTTTCAGTTTTCTGCTATCTGCACAGGGGGCAAAGTTGGGAAAGGTAAATTTAAAAAACATGTGACTGGACACGTGAAATTTCTTGGGGTCTAAAAAGCAGTAAATATAAACAGGTAAATTCCAAACATGTTTGCTAGAATTCTTTTGTGCACCAAAACATGTGCTTTGCTTGAAGCATTGACGTTTATTTTCTTCGGTGATAATGAAGTGCTCTGTCACATAATTATCTTCATGATGTCGAGAAGAACCGTTGACGACGAGCAAAAATTATAGAAACATTAACTCCTGAAACTGTTGCAGATCTAAAACAGATTATGGTTCGAACGAACAGTCTGACTTATCTGAAGAGAAATAGATTCCTAGCGATGAGAATAGTTTGCTTTCATGAGCTTATTGCGAATATTTTTCGGAGCCTAGATTTGCAGAAAAGGATTGTTCTTCTGAGTTAGAATCAGAAAAAATCTCGCTAATAAAAACTGATGCTCAAAATATGAAAAACTGTGAAAGAAAAAGGGAAAAGGGTCCGACGCTGGAAAAAAAGGGGAAATTATCAAAAACAGAACTTCTATTTCTCCAAGTCACCTCCACTGATCAATTTTGCTGCATATAAATAAGTATCTACCTCAGGAAAAAATTAGAATAGTGTGAAATTAAACTATACAAAAATAAATCTACGAGCATTTGTTCTGATTGCCGAAAAAAAAATATTAATGGCTAATATACAGGTGACGTGATAACATAAGTATTTCGAAATACTGTAAAAGATAGTAATGTACAATATCTTTGCGATATTTACATATTTTTTAAACCAAACACATGCATGGTTGATTATAGTACTCGTTAGTTATTACATGCTAGGAAAATTTCCTCTTTTTTGTACTAATTTGCTCTTTCTCAATGCCAATTGTGTAAAGCATGTGTATTTCACTTGATCGAACATAAAATTAAAAAAAAAGCTATCTAAAACTTATTTGAAGACTATATTACGATTAAATTATTAAATTAAACTCTGACATGTTGAAACAAATCTTTTCTACGGTTAAAAATCCCGAAAGGAGGAAATTTCCAATCTTTTAAGTATGGCGGTCAAAGTGACCGCTGCTAGTCTTTCTCGGTATACGCAAAATGCCGTCTTTCTAGTGTTAATTAAGGGGTATTTTTGCACTGATTTAAAAAACGTTTTTTGCAAAACGATCACCATAATCATCTCTAAAAATCTGCATTCATTTGCTTAAGAGTTCATTCGAAAATTTTCTGTGATTAATTATGTAAAAAAATCAAAGTTTTTTTTTTTTTTTTTTTTTTTCAATTTTGTTTTTAAAGGTTTAACATGCTCTAAACATTAGAGTAGTTTATAAAATGCTTATCCAATGCACAGTTTTGTCAAAATATTATCCCAATTGCAAAAAGTATTACTTTAAAGCTGTATCTTTAATAGAAAAAAAAAATCCTTAGGGATTCTAATGACATGAACACACAAAAAAACCATCATCGAGGAAAAGCAGTTTAAAGTTTTTCTTTTTGCATAAGAACCCATAGCGAGCATGGCCTAAAATCACTCATAACTTTTTAAATATTTGAACTAAAGCGATGAAATTTTTCCCCTGTGTTCAGAATAGTTTTTAGTTTTGAAATAAGCAATAAAAATTTTTTTTGATCGTTTCATCATTTTTGAGATACTGTAACCCCTTAAGAAAGTTGTATTTATTAAAATAATAAATTATGACCTGAACAACAGCAAATTTAACTCGTACACGCAGTACCGCTCAAATCTTCTAAACACTATATAGTTGCCAGCTTCATTTAAAAAACAGATGAAAGGAATTAAAAGTGCGTGAAATAATAGATGTAAAACAAGGAATAACTAAACATAAGACAAGAAAGAATTAAACGAGACTTAGCGGTTTGTGAGCTTCTTTTGCATCGAAAAGGGGTTACTCGCGACTCCGAAACATGACCCACACAACCTTTGACACTATTATGCATCCTATTAATGTTCACACAATCTATATAGATGAAACAAAGAATATATATGTGTGTGTATCAGGGTTGACAAGATTCTGCCGAGGTGGTTAAAACCACTGGTAGAAACTGGTTAAAACCGGCATGGCAAAATGGCAAAAACTCACAAAATGACAAAAAATTAACTATTGACATGCAATAGAAAATGCATGGAGAAAATAATTAGTTGTTAACCAAAGCACACAATTTAATTACAATACAGTACAACCTCGATATCTCAAACCTCTCGGGACGGGGAAAAATTTCAAGATATCGAGTTTTCGAGTTATCAAGGTTTTTAAAAAAATACACTACTAACTCTCACATTTACACACACGTACACTATATGCATTTATATATGTACTATGGGACCACTTCGAACTACGATCAATAAAGTAGTCTTCAATATTTCACTAGATTTGAAATGCTCTAATTGTCGAAAGTGCACAGGATGAGATTTTGAAATGAACAACAATTTCAACTTGGTTCTTTCACCTAAAAATTCAAAAATCCTTATCTTCAACCAGTAGCTCTCCACATTCAAAAAAATTTTCAGCAGCCATTTTGTAGGAGTTGAAAAAGCAGAATGATGAAAATGAGGAACGCATTTTCCGTTTACGCTCGAAAACTGACGGACGAAAAATCAAACCCCTTTCCTCAAAGTGGACAACCTGTTCGAGAGAAATACACAAAGATTCTAAACTCTGGGAAAAACACTGCACCCTCTTCATGCCAACACTCCCCTATTATCTTGCCCCAATCCCCTATTCACAAAGTTTCCCAAGAAGAGAGATGAAAAACATTAAGCAATTGTCTCTGGAACTGGTTTTACTACAAAAATTGCCAAAGCAAAACGACAATTGAAACTTGCTTCTGTGCAAAAATTTCGACATATCGAGGGTTTCGAAAAATAAATTTCGAGATAACTATGGAAAATACATAGGGGTTTTTATAGGAAATTCTGGGGAAAATTTTTGTTTCGAGACTTCAAGGGTTTCGAGATAAGGAGATTCGAGATATCAAGGTTTGACTGTATTAGCGCAATTAAAAATCAAATGTTACATTGTTTGCACCCTGCAATTGCCTCTTAGGAAAGGTGGTTTCAAAAATCTAAACAGGTTCTCAATTTACTATGCACAAATGAGAAACTTTAGAATATTTTTCGAACAAAAAAGCTAGCAGGCAATGCAGCAAGGAACAAGCAATGTTCATGAACGAAACGGAAGGAAACACATTTTTCCTGTCGTTTCCGAGATATAGTTGAAAACGACAAAATTTGGCTCCCCCTTCCCACCTTTAACTCCCGGGGGGGTCAGGGACTTTCGGTATGTTTACTTATTAATTACTTCTAACAAACTTCTTACTGAGGAAGTGCTGGCTTTCTGCACTTCCTCAGTTCACAGCAAATGTTTGACAAACAGAGAATTTTTTTCGAAAATCATCGATTTTTCATAACATATACCCGAAAAATTATTGAAAATTTGACAAATATGTGTAGAAACGGTTTCGTAGAAAGTTTATTTAGCTTGAATTTTTATTGTAAACTCATTTTTCCCACCGTTTCCGACATTTTCTTGAAAACCCCAAAATTTTCTTTCCCCCTCCCTCCCACCTTTAGCTCACCCCCTAGGGTCGGGGACTTTTAGTACGTTTACTTACTAACTACCCCTAACAATATTCTGAAGTCAAAAATTATCGCACATTCCATCAGGGTTGTAGTTTTGGCCGGACAAAACCGATTTTATCCAGGCCACTGGCCAAAACCAGTTAAAACCGGCCAAAACTGGATTTAACCACCATAGAACTGGCCAGAACTGAATTACGTGAAAATACGCTTCTAATTTGTATGTATGTGAGAGATGTGTGTTTTGCAACTAATAAATCCGTTGGTTGGAAGTTGTTTAATTAAGCACAGCAATTTTAGTTAATTAAATATAATATTAGTGAATCAATTTACATTATTATAACAATAGTAGTGAACTAATTTTAACTTTCTTCAAAATTAATAACTGAAACTGCTCAGAACTAAAACATAAGACATAAGGAATACAAAACAGCCTGTTACGTAAATACAGTAACTTTTCAGCAGTGTTGCCTTTTAACTTTCAAAAGTGTTTTCCCCTTGCACCTTTAGTTTTGTTTTTAAAAAATGCCTATATGTTTCTAAAAGAAGTTCTTTTTTTTTCTCTCATTTATTCCTCAAAATTACTTGAAATACTTTGTACGTTTGTGTGTGAGAATTAAAACCTATCTATTCCAGCTTACAATGCTTCAGTAAACCTTATCTTCTAAACGTGCTGTAATTTCTACAAACTGTAAAACATACTTATTTAGATAAATAATGAAAGGTGATTGATTATGGTTTGTTTTGCATTTCTTCTTAATAATTTATTATTTGGTTTTCATTTAAAATTTGATAATTATCTAAGTGGCCAAAACTGGACAAAACTGATTTTATCCTGGCCGGTTTTAACCGGTATTATCCATGGTTAAAACCACCACTGGCCGAAACTCTTACACCCCTGTTTTAAGCACTCATTGACTGGAATGCTAAAACATTCAGAGGAATGAGTGTAAGTGAAAACTCATGTGTCGCAAGTGTCACACCCGTCACAAGATTTTGAAAATTGAAAAGTCCTGCAGTTTTGCTTCAACTCAATTATTCAAGCAAATGCATAATATGATTAAAATACTTTGTTAGTAATTTTTACCTGATGTAATGCTCAAAATTTTGGTGTAACTAGTAAAAATAATGTTCAAGTGTCACAATTGTCACAATAGAATTGCCCTGTCACAATAGAATTGAATAAGTGGAAATGAACGCATGAAGTGCAGAAAGTCTGATTGATAAATTACGAAACTTTTCAACTCAATTTTTTGCTGTTCTGTAATGGTAAAAACAAAAAACACACTCATTGGTCGTAATTACTACTTTTTATATAAATGAATTGTTGTACTGTTACAGGGTTGCAAACTGCTCTGCATATGACGGAGTTGCTCTGTAATAATAGTGAAACTCCGCAGCTCCGCAAAGGAGTTATTTTGCTCCGCATTTCCCGTTTGGTCTTAATTCTCACCAGGCTTACCAAGGATTTTAATAAATTTAATTTACTTTACTTATATTTTGTTAGTTTATTATTACGAGCGTGTAAATATGGGAAATTAGGGATGCTTATACTCAATGCATGACAGTGTTTAAGCTGGGTTCAAAAGTTCTTTAGCATAAAAGCTAAAATTGAGGGGAAAATGTTAGCAAAATGGTAAAATGTTACACATTCTCATATATTTATACATGCCTCAGTGTGTTTCATCTCCCGTTGAAAATAAAATTCATATTTCATCTGTGACATCTTTGAAGAAATAAGTACAACAGCTATTTTTAAAAAAAAGAAAAAACGATTGGTGTTTAGAACGTTGCAGTCCCATCCTCCTAATAAAGCAGTTAATGCTGGATAAGACTAATAGTTATTGAACTTAATTGTAGTTTAAACATCTTAGCTAAGATTTAAAAAAGATTACGTTGATTATCGCCATGCATGCTTCCTCTCTAAGATCATAGATTTCTTCTTTTTAAAAAAAACTAATTTATTTTTTATTTGAGCAAAAAAGGGAAAATGCATTGCTTTATTTTCGCAATTCAGATAGTGTTTTCACATTATGCGAAAAATGTGACCGTAGCGGAAACTCTGATGCATGACATAATGATTAAAGCAGTTTTATTACTTTAAAAAACAATTACTTTTAATCTAGTATCTAAAATGTTTACCAAAGCTCAAAAACAATGTTATTTAAGAGGTTTGATTTTTTTATATTGATTTTTATACCAAATACCGAGTTGCTCCGCAAAATTTTAAAATGCTCCTCAAAATCACCACAGAAGCTCCTCAAATAGTTTCTCCAATGTTGGCAACCCTGCTGTTACATGCATCTAAATTTGTTTTAACTGATTAGTCCCTTAATTAAAGCAGCTAATTATGACTGCATTTTAAGTCAGGTGTCTGGTCAGAAGAAATTTGGATCTATTTATGGACCCTTCACAAAATGTTGACTGGCCGGATCAGACCTTTTGGGAAATTATTTACTAACGAAGCAGTGAGCGAGCATATCGGAACAAAACCGTGTCCCTCCTGGTCAATAAAGGTCGTGGAATGACACCAGGGTTGGCCAGATTGGATCCATTTGGGTTGGACCCAATGGGTTTTTTTGAAAAAACCCATTTAAAAAAGCCCATTATTTAGCCCACTTTTGGGTTTTTTAAAATTTTTGCAGAAGATTTTAAAAAAATTAATTAATTTAAATACTTTCACAATTTAAACTTCTTTTTTATTTGTTCTTCACCAGAGACAATGAACACAAAAAATGAATTTTGAACTTTAATAATATTTCTTAACTTTTAGCAGCACTAAAACAAATACTTCAAAGATTTTAAATAAATATATTTAACTTTTTTCTTTAACTGGTCAATAAATAACTCAAATAATCCTGACTAAGTCCTGTCACGTCTGATTTTCTCCATATTTGTAAATTGTACGGAGAAAACTACTCTAGCTAAAAGGCTTTCATGTGAATTAGTTTCTGCAAACCAACACGTCACAAATCTCAAATAAACAAGGTATATTTTTTTAGAAATTAACAGGTTTCTCAAACGGTCAGACAGAAAACAGAATAGGATGTACAGTATTTTTATTATCTAATGGAAAAGTTTAATATTTCTCACTCTATACACAGAAATAGAAAAACAGGCAACATAAAGTTCAAAGAAATGTCTTGATTAAGCTGGAATTCAGTAAAAAGGGATTTAAAATACTCGAGGTTCAACAGTAGTTTTGCATAACAAAATGAAATACAATAAAGTAAAATGAAAAAAAAATGTAGTAATTACAAAAGAACAATAGATTTTATCACTCGAGAAGTAACTCTGCCTTAACTGTTGATAATCATGGAAACTAAAAAAATCAGAAACTTCACCATTCTTTGGTTTTGTTGTCTTTTTTACTTTTCTTCAGAAAACGCTGAATTTTCCAGCTTTTTTTACCCCAAGACAATTTTTGTGCTTTGTCCATATAGTTACGTTACAATATGCTACTACCCCACATTTTCCCTAAAAAAAGACAAAAAAAAAACCACATTTCTTTTAAAACACCCAGCTTTAGTTGCGTTTTTTTGGGTTTTATTGAAAAAAATCCAAAAAACCCTGGGTCCATGGGCTTTTTAAAGAAATTTTTAAGCCGGGTTTTTGCCAACCCTGAATGACACACAAACATAGTGACTTTTAAAAAAGAACAGTGGTTAAGGGAGAATTAAATCCGTATAGCTCGTACAATGACCGCCACTCGTATGAATCCTGTTTGTTTCAAATAGTTTTGATTTAATAAAGAGGCTGATTATGTAAAGCAGAAATGTAATTACAGTCAAACCTCCATATATCGAGCTTCCACATATCAAAGTTTTCTATGTATCAAAATTCCAGCAATTTTCTATGTTCATTATATAGAAAAAATGTTTCTATATATCGAAATTTTTTCGAGACATTCGTAGATTTTTTTCTCACTTTAGACTATTTGTCTTGTGAAAAATAAAGGTTAGGGGAGAAAATTATGTTCACTAAAGGTTGCTATGGAACTCATAAGGAATCTGTGGTTGAGTGGTGTGTAGATAGGTCGTTGTTTCGTTCTGGAGTTCTTAAATTTCCTCAAGATCATTTCAAATCTAAGTTGTAACCAGTAACACTGTAAAATCAGTTTCAAGTCATCCCTTTTGTCTGTTGATTATCATTCCTAGTCTTTTTAGGTTCAGTAAAAATCATTCAAGTTAAGTAGATTGATTTTTAACTTTTCTCTCGATGACACTGTCAAAACGAAAATCTCCTCATGTTGCAGATCAAGTTGAATTGCCGAAGAATATAAAGATGTATGTTGGCGTAAAAAATGTTATTTCTGTTAATTTTTTAATTATCAACTTTCATTTAATCCGATGCTCGTATAAATTATAATTTGGGTTTCATGCACGAAAATTAACTTTTATTTTAATGTTTTAGGATACTTTTATGATAAAATAAGATCCTTTCCATATATAGAAATTTCTGCATATCGAATTCTTTTTTTGTGAATTTGCTACTTTGATATATGGAGGTCAGACTGTATTTTTAAACTATTTTACATACAGTTTAAGAGGATTTGACTTAATATTTAGTCAAACAGTTTAGAGTAAAATAAGTATGCCG
>NW_026558098.1:823379-958258 GCF_026930045.1 Uloborus diversus | reverse complement strand
TGCGTGTGTGTGTATAGCAGGACGTCTTTATACATAAATGGCTACTTCTGTGTGTATATATGTATGTATGTCCGTGTTCGTGTCGTTATTTCTGACTGGAGAATTATCGAAGAAATTTTATTTTTATCTTGGAGGATACGTGCAACACGAGAAAATGCAAGGCCACCGTCAACGAAGGCAGTTCCAGTAGATAGACGATTTTACGAGGGGTATGGTGATCGTACGTCAAATCGCAGCTGATACCCACATGGATGCGAGCACGGTGCATCGGCTGTGCCGAAGATGGTTGGAACAACGAAATGTCGCAAGATTAAGGGGTGCAGGGGCAGCCAGAGTGACGTCAGAACGCGTGGATCGACGCATCCACTGAGAAACTGTAGCAGACCCACAAGTAACTTGTTCCTCGATTCTGCAGCAGGTGCGGATACAAGGAATGTTCCCGTGTCAACCAGAACCATTTCCCGTCGTTTTGTCGCACGTGGTCTGCAATCACAGCGTCCGCTAAGAAGACTGCCATTGACCCCACAACATATGCAACATTCACACTGCGTCCTCACATCCGTCACGGACGTATGCTTTTCTCCCTAAAACCAGTTTTCGGGTGGCGTTGCCATGACAGCAATTCGTATTGTACGGGACCCGTCGACGGGACCAGAAGCCAGATATCTGACGGCTCTGACGTCCGTAGAGGGGCGTCACATTTCATTGGTCTCCACGAGATTAGCACGCTCTCTCTGTTGGGTGAGAGACTGACATGTGCTTTTTTCGCGTTCGCAAAGCATGAATGCTTCTCCCTCATGCAACATTCAAACAGCGTCCGCACATCACGTTCGCCACGTCAAGCGGACACACTTACGTTTTCCGAAAAGAGAGAAGCATTCATACTTTGCGGAAAGCGAAAAAGGCACATGTCAGTCTCTCACCCAATAGAGAGAGCGCGCTCATCTCGTGGAGACCAATGAAATGCGACGCCCAACTCGACGGACGTCAGAGCCGTCACATATCTGGCTTCTAGGCACGTTGACGGGTCCCGCACAATACGGCTTGCTGTCATAGCAACGCGACCGAAAACTGGTTTTAGGGAGAAAAGTATACGTCGGTGACGGATGTGCGGACGCATTGTGAATGTTGCATAATCTGGCAGTAACTGTGGAACGTCCCACCGCACTACAACATGCCATAATGGTTTGGGGCGCAATTGCGTACAATTCCATATCCCCTCTAGTTCGTATTCAGGGCACTATGACAGCCCAACGATACTTGGACAATGTGCTGCGACCGATGACAATCCCTTACCTTCAAGGGCTACCTAATGCACTTTCTCAACAGGATAACGCCCGACTGCACAGTGCTCGCATCTGCCAACATGCTTTCCGGTCCACCATACTCTCCTGACCTGTCACCAATCGAGCATGTGTGGGATGTGATTGGACGCCGTTTGCAGACTCTGTCCCTGCCTCGTTCAGAAGACGAACTGTGGCAAATGGTTGAAAGGGAATGGAGAGCCATCCCTCTGGATACCATCCCAGCTAGCACACGAACATTGGTCCAACGTTATCATATTACATTGGACCAGCGTCGGCATCTTACGTCGGAACGTACCTTAAAACGGTACGTCGGAAAACGGTTATCCAACGGTTGGTTATTGGTTAGTTTCCAACGTTATTCTAATGTAAAATACAACTGTAAACTAACCATTTACAAACGTAATTTCGATGTAAAGTACAACGTTCAACCAATGTTATTCCAATGTAAAATACAACAGTAAACTAACCATTTAAAAACGTAATTTCGATGTAAAAAGCAACACTTAACCAACATTTTCTAATGTTGTTCCAATGTAAAACACAACAGTAAACTAACACTTTCCAAACGTAATTTCGATGTAAAAAAACAACGCTTAACCTACATTTTCTAACGTTATTCCACTATGAATTTCAACGCTAAACCAACCATCTTCCAATGTTATCTACTTTAACTGTAGCATTTCATTAATAAAATAAGTATTACGAGGTGCTCTTAGAAGAACGAGTGTAAAGAATAATTTTCAGTCATATTAAAATAAAATGATAAAATGGCTGAATTTAATGCAATTTATCATTTCCCTATCATTTACAAACGTTTCAATAAAATGTGAACAAAAATTAAGATATTGATAATTCTTACCTTTTATTTTTCTGAATAATTACTCCAAAATTATCTTCATAAGCATACATTAGTTTCTTTTTTTCTTTTTCAGGAAATATTAATTACCAGCAAGGTTATTCTTAAGACAGAATAAAATTTTTGACTTTAAAATTCTGCCATGAAAAATAACCTAGCTTGTTTGAAGGTTCAATTTTGCTTTGACCTGAAATAAGAATAAAAATTAAAAAAAAAAAAAACATGCGCGTAAACATTTAGTTAGTAAATCTTCATAGCAATTAAAATGACGTGGGTGAAAGTTGAATGTTATGAAAAGTACTTATTTTATTGTTTTGCCGTACTACTATACTCTCCCATTTCATTCAAAAGTTCATGTTCACTGATTTTTTTTTTTTATATATTTTTTTTATTATTAGGGAAGGAATTTTAATGTATTTTATCCATCAACGAGAAAAGCTCATTCAAAGACACAATTTTATTTCTATGGTAAATTGCACATGTAATTTGTATGATGAGGAAACTATTTTTAAATATTATGCGTTTAAAATTACCGAAGCTAAACAAAGAACAACACGAAATTCTGAAACGAATTCAAATCATTCACAAAATTATCCAGAAAACTAGTTACAGCATCTATCAAAAAAAAAAAAAAAACAGTTTGAATATGAGCAAAAATTTTAAGAATTTTGATTCATCGGAGATCCCCCCCCCCTCCCCCGAAAAAGAGAAAATACCCCTAGAAACAACCTCCCCCTAAAAACCCCTGCCAAAACGAATTTGCAGAAAAAATTCAAGTAGTTTAAAACGAAAAAATTTGGGCCTGCACACCCACAATGATTTGTCGTGCTTGGGAAACAAATAAATGTAGAATGCATTTAATAATCACACACACACACACACACACACACACACACACACACACAAAAAAAAAACAATGTTTTATCTTAGTTTTAAATTTATTGAAAGAAAGAAAAATAGTTGGAAAAATGAATTGATTTACTTTGAAAGACTTGAGTACTTGCGATTATTCAACACTCGCCGTTAGCAAGTACGACACGTGTGAATGTGTATGAGACCCTGGAATGAAGAAGAAAATGGCTATGCTCCGGCTCACCCCTCCCTCACCCCTTTCAAGTCCTGGGGTCTTAACAAAACCGCAGAGAGGGGGGGGGGGGGCTATGGATCGCATTACGCACGCTTCGCTGAACGTGCAAATCAGCAACGAGCTTGCAATAAATGGGCGTAAATGTGAAACAGGTTTGAAGGTTAGAAATAAGTTGGGAATGCGTTTAGTCGGATATAGGTTGGTTTTAAACCATCCTCTGATGCTTCGAATGATCGGATGAGCGTATGAAAAAAACCAATATCTAACCAAAACATATTTCCAACCATTGCGATGCATTTTCAACCTTTCTCCAACGTAAATCCGATGGTTTGTGCTACCTGGGATCCGCACCCTTATTGACTCTGTGCCTAGACGTGTTTCTTCGTGTATCGCTTTCTGCGGTGGTCCTACATCTTACTGAGCAGATGCCGCTCTCGCTCTGTATTTTGTCTATCTTTCAAAAATAAGATCATTTATTATTCCTTGCTGTCTCTGTCTTTTTTCCAAATTTCCTCACTTTCTGACCGCTCCTTCTTGGTTTTGCATTTTGAATGTCGAGCAGTGTATATATATATATATATGTGTGTGTGTGTGAAGGAGTTGTTCAGTTGTTCTCATGACACTAGTGATTAGGGGCCATTCATTAATTACGTAAGGGTCCGAGGTGGAGTTGGAAAAAATGCGAGGTCTTGTGGTTTGACAGGGATGATTTTTCATTTGCCTCTGGAAGGTAAAAAACGTATTAGAATGAGGTGTTTTTTTTTATTTGTCTTACAAACAATGAGTAATGAAAAATTTAATGAAAGAATCGCACTATGTATGGCATGTTTAATTTTAATTAGTATCGCATCATGTACAAAAAAATTCGAAAAAACATCGATCAAGATTCTAACTTTTTAGTAAATATTTCTTTGCACGAAACGTTTTAATTTAGTAATAGTGACTTTAATTTCGATTCCAGTGATGTAAGGTTCGTACGAATAGGGGGGGGAGGGGAAAAATCTTACGTACCCTTACATGGGAGAAGGGTGGATGTCAAAAATTGGCAAAATCCTTATGTAATTAATGAGTGGCTCCTTACAATGGCCATGTATCCTTAGTATTTTGGTGAGATTACTGTTAGCAGTTCCATTACAGGTTTTACGCCCCCAGGCAATTACCTTAATAAATACTCTAGTGTAAACCTAATGTGCGATTTTAGGCGATAAACACCAAATTTGGAACTTCTACAAGACCAAAAAAGCGGCCTTTTGTAGGTGGGCTAATTCATGGCTAATAAGTTCTGTTAAAAGATACACCTAAATAGGAACTTGACCTCAAGGCAAGAGGAAAATGAAATAACTCAATTTTCTGCAAGTCTTTGAGTCGTTTCCGAGTGAGAGAGAGAAGAGAACCAAACGAGTCACATATTCGGATTGGCTGTAAGACGCACTTCTTTACACCAATTTTCACTTACCCTAAGGGCAGTCCTCAAGAGATTTGTAACATTGTCACGGAACTTGTCTCTTAAAAGTTACGTCATCTGCATAGCCAGGGCGGACCCCCCCTCCCCCAAAATGAGAAAAACACCTCCGCCCCTCCGATGGGCACCCTAGCATAGCTAATATAGTGCAGATATTTGCTACAAATTCTTTCCAGAAGTTTATCCAAACCCAAGCTCCAATGAGAAGAGAAAGAACTCCCTCTGTGGGCTGCCGCAGCAATTACCCACTACCAAGACCAAGGTTTTATCCAACACGCTAGCTTTTACCAGACGGGTAGTTAGCAGACTCTTAACCCAGGTATGTACATGGGATTAATTCCCCTGCGTACAAAGGAGTTATATAGTCGCAGTGGGGACTTTCCAGAGCTGTTGTCAGTTCAAAGAGTGCAGCCTCTGTACTTACCAGGTTGATAAGCATGCAGGCATTTAGAAAGAGGGTTGGCTTTTAGAACACCCTCCCTGAGTCCCTGATGTACTCATCGTTTTTTTCTCCAGGGTTTTGAAGAGGAAAGAAATTAGACTGATAGCTTTGAGTCTCATTCACTCTAATAGTGCCTTTCTTTTCAGCGACACATCGCACCCGCAACTGAGGTGATGCTGTTGCATAAGAAACATGGTAACCCAATATTCATTCACAACACTATGACAGCCTATCGGTACATCTGTGAAATGCATCAATGCATGTGTTGATACTCATGGCGGAGCTCACTGCTCCCATTTTTTTAACAGGACAATGCGCTGTCACACACAGCCTGCAAGAAAGATCGCATTGGTGGGGCTTTTACAGCAGTTGTGGTACGCGATAACGTTGGACATCATAGGAGACTGTTATGCTTCAATATTCAAGCTAGGGGTGGCACAACAGTGAAGTAAAGCCTCCATTCAGATGTGATTTTTCAGCAATAAATGATTATTTTGCTTATATTTTTATAATAACTCTCTCACATGAATGTTGTCCTGACCTATACAAAATTCCCTTTCATCCTTCTAATTTTGTTTTGGAGCTCCAACTTTTTTGTTATAGGGTGCACAATGCATTTTGTAAAAAGTGAAAAAAAGAATACACATTATTTTCAAAGAAGCAAGATCTACTTTTTATTCAATGAAATAACATTAAACAGGAATTTAACCAAAAAAAAAAAATTATACCAAACAATTACTTTTTTTCTTTTCTGAAGTGTAGGGCGACAAATTCATCTAACACTTGTCTGAGACTGATATCTATTCTGTGGTGAGAATGTAGTTTAAAGAGTAATACTAATAAAGAGTTCAATTTCAACAAGAAAAAATATTCTTTATTATTATATCATCATATATATATATTTGATCACATATTTAAAGAATTATTGTGTAAAACAACTTATCAATCTAATATGATATTTACATTAAATGAGTTGGATATGCCTAACCAATGTGGATATCGAAATTTCAGATATAAAAAGCCATTCTACAAAAAGTAAAAAACTTAACTGGTCACAAAAAAAAAAAAAAAAGCAAACATCTTCTCCAATTATGACATTGAAAAGAAAGATTCTTCGGTTCACGATATGTTTCTTTCATAATTTCATCAAGTCTTTCAATAAAAAATATTATAAACTGTGTAACACATAAATCATGGGTGCAAGTTTGGTGATGTGTTCAAGACGGAAAATATTTTCAGCCCCCCCCCCCCCCCCGCCCGCATGCGGGCTTAAGGAAAAATTTGTATGTATAAATGTTGCAGATTTTAACAATGCCAGTTTTGGCGCGCTACTCCATTGCCGTGCTAAATGTTTACGCCTTGCTGTCAACAGCCTTTCCACACTATGATAATTTGCGCTGTGCACTAATGGCATCAGTGAATGGCAATTCATCCCTTTTGATGCCATGTGCCGAAGTGTAAAAACTGAATTTCAATCTGCGCACCGATTAAAATAGTTGTTAAAAAATATTAAAAGTTATTTAAAAAATGGTTAAAACCCATGTTTTTAAGCTTGCTCTTTCAGAAAAAACTTTAAAAATTTCGGAAACGACTCTATAACCGAAATATCTATTTCATCCATATATTTTGAGATTAACAGACAAAAAGCAAAATTGGAATAAATTATTACCTTTTGTTATTGTGTGTACGTATAAAAATTGTATGTTTCCAGATATGCAGTAAGCAAGAGTAAAAGTAGAAATAAAAATGTTGGGAATTGTTAAATTCATACAAGGTTTCTCAAATATTCATTTAGAATATGGTCGAATTTCGACCACTGGGCGAACACTATTTACAATAAATTGCTGTAATTATAAATTATTTCTCCTTGAAAATAAAATTAGCATTTAAAATTGTATTTAAAATACTAGAAAAGTTCATTTATAAAGTTCTTTCTCATTTGAATAACAAATTTCATCCACATTGAGTCTATTACCAATGTTTTACTGCTTGAATCTTGACAGTTACTAAATACTCCTAGATTTCAGTTTCAATACATCTGACTTCTCGTGTTACAATTGTTTCTCATATTCTTCAAGAATCCGTTCTTCATTTGCAGTCAAAAATTTTGGAACATGTTCTGCTGGAAGTGATTCCCTCCTTTACTGTAAAAAAAAGGGTCGTTGATAAACACATAATACAGATTTTGAATTTTAAAAAAATAAGTATCACTCAAATATAACTCTTTATAACATGATTGCAAGTCAGATGGTGATAGCTCTGAAATTTGCATAAAGCTGTGACACTTAGAAATATTTTTGTATCGATAATATAGCACTTTTATTCAAACGTACTGCACGAAGAACTAGGAGTATCTGTTTATCAAATTTCATGCCAGAAATTTTTTTACACCAGCTGTTTTTTGTGAAGATATAACAAAGAGCGCTTTGAATGACATATTTCACCAAGGTTTCATTATTTTAAAGTGGAGCAATGCAGCTGCTAATTTAAACCTGGGACTTCAATACTTTAAATTTGTTCTATACTTGTTCTATTTCTTCACCTAGTTTCTCTTTTTAATTTTATTCTAAACCAACTATGGTAATTACGCTAGATTTTTAAAAAATTATATTATTTATTTTTTATCATCCACTCTTTTTAGTTTCTACTTTGTTTTACTTTTTGTGATTTTCTTGTTTTCCTTTATTTCGTAATTTATACCGCCTCTTTTTTTGCTTTTCTGCAGCAGTCAATGCTATTTGTGCAATTTAGTTGAGGTTTATTAACGAAAACAGAAATGTGACTGATGTTACATACTTGAAATAAATTTTAAATAATTAAATTCAACTATTTCTAAATATTTAAGGGTTTAATATTAAAGATATCATCATAAATGAAGAGAATATGACATTTTAAAAACTTGGTTTTGTTTCTGTTTAAGCAATGCAAACTTTTATACAATTTAGTGACTGATGTTACATTAGAGTATAAGCCCTAGTTTAAAAACGTTTGCTACAAGACAATTATAACAGTTATAAGTTTCTTTGTTGGTCTAATCTCTTCCTAGATAAACCACATTTCAAGAAAAAATAAGATTGTAGACATAGCAATTAATTTCCCAAGTGAAAAAAAAAAAAAGAGAAATTTTTAGAATTGTTAATGCAACGACACATGGGCACTGAGAAGTGTTGTCAAAATTTACCTATAAAACTGATAAAAATGTGCTGATAACTTTTTTCGCATAGTTTTATGAAAATAGTCTTTTTTTACCTCATATGAAAGAAAAAAATTACTGATGTAAGGAAGTTTTTTTTTTACTGTGATGTCCCTAGTTTCATGGAATTGCCCATAATAAATATCCCATACATTTAGAAAAAATGTATACGTGCGTTATAATGCATAGATAAGATGTGACTTGGTTTTATGATTTGCTAAAAGGCAAGGTTTCCACCATCATGTACGTTTTTAGTGTAAAATAATATGTTGAACACTTTCTCTTGTTAACAACAGTGGCTCCCAAAAGTGTTCATACACTTTGAAATTTTTTAGTAAAACCAAAATAACACAAATTTGTATTCGAATATAAGTCCAAAAATTTTTCACATCATTCCTACGTCATTCTAAATGCCACCCAGTAGTTTTTTTCAAAATATTGATAAATCTTCTTTTTAAAATGGTGCAAAAAACGAAGATACAGAGAAATAACAAGCCACAAAAATCATTGTACACTCAAATATTTTCGAACAAATTCATGATTAAAATAAGCATATGTCGGTTTTTTAAAATTATTTTTGCAATGTGTTGATCCGTAAAAGTCATTTGGCTTTCATTTTTTAAAAATATTTATTCCTTAATATTGTGCTTATTACTTTACAATGGCTGGTATTCGTAAAAAACAAAACACCATTCGAAATTTGAATTTTCTCCTCACAGTAACTGTAAATTGGTTTGAAATGTATCTAAATTAGTTAATTTATTCCATTCTATAGTAAAGTACTTGATAAAATGCTTTAAAGAAAAAAATTGGGCTGAAAATAAGGTAAGAAAGGGTCACCCGGCAAAGTTGACAAAGTGTGATAATCGTCATTGTGCTTCTTATAGGCAACTCTTTATAGGAAAAGTGCAAATATTAAAAAAAAATCATCTAACATAAGAATTTCATTTCTTCACTTACTAGAACTGAAATTATTGTTACCTTTGTTTGAAATTATTCTACGTACAAGGTACATAGAATCATAATCAATCAAGAGAAAAAGCAAGACCTATGGGAAGGGTTCAGACCACCGGGACCCCTCTCTTATGTGCGCCACTGGCTTTATTCATTATTTTTCTTTAACCATTGAAATTCATTTGCATTTTTTCAATGTGTTATTAATCATATTTGGTGTAACTTGATTAGGCTGTAGATTAGAAACAGGAAATGTATAGACTTTTCTGAACAATGGGGTGGATGCACCCACTTGGCCAGCCGTTCAGAAAGGTTGGGTGGCCTTGGAACTGTTTTAACATGTCTATGGATTAAAAAAACTGCAGCAAAAAAGGCTCTTAAGAGGGATGGCCACTCAAAGAGGTTTTATTGTATCCATTATTTGGCAAAATATTGCATTGAAAGCAGCATAAATTTTCTAAAGCCTTTAATCAATAAAACATTGAGAGTCACATAGAAATGTGTACAGGTAAACACAAATTGAAGTTACATATGAATAAAGTGAATAAAGTACTTATACACATGAAACATGAGATCTTAAAACATTAACTTCTCATGAAAGAAAAATCATTCATACTGTTATGGGTACGGAACAAGAATATCGTACATAGTATTTTATATTTAGTCTGTTTCTTAGAAAATTTACAGATTAAGCTTTCATACCACAATCAACTTTCTATAACACAATCAATATTGATTTTTCAATCATCATAGCTTAAATTTTATATAGGAACAAAATTGACAATGACAATGTTTGCTTGAAACATCTTACTTCCACACCATACTCTGCACAATTATGTTAAATATCCGAAATCTCAGCAAAGGATTATTTAATTTGTTTCTTGGCCACATCTATCTTTATGTATTAATACATTTTTCATTAACAGAATTACTAGCATTGAAATTACAAATTCAGCAAAATGTTGAATACTGCTTTGTTATTTGCTATGTATGACAAAGAAAAATGAATTTGTATGGAAAAAAAATGAAAAAACGCAATGCTTATATTGATTGAACTAAAAATGATTGTTTCATAGCTAATAATTAAATTTGTATAGTACAAAAAGCTAGACTACACCAGACCATGGCACATTATGATTTACAGTTCCAGCTCAAAGTGAATTGATCTCAAAAGAAATGCACATTTAACACTGAAATTCTTACTTGATGATTAAGTATATATTGGTATTCATCAATCCACGATGGCGCCATACTGTTTTCGCTCGTGGCCATAGCTCCACATTTCCATCCATGAAAAGAAAGAATAAGATCCTGAGTAAAATTGAATATGAAATTTTTACCTGTTTTTTTAAAGAATCATAAAGTCTATATCATACACAGTCTGAGAAATTGTTAATGTACCTTTCCAACGTAAAAATGCCTAGTGCATAAGTGAGTGAATTAGATCATATTGCACAAATCAGCATTAAAATGCAAACCTGTTGCTTACAGCAATCTCAATAGTGGATTAAGATTCAACATGCAAAAAAAAAATTCGTTAACATACCTGAAAAATATTTCGTGTTTTCAACGCCAAGCTGACAGACCACCAACCACCTTTCACTTTCCTGCGTAAAAATTCCCAGTGAGGAGACCTGGCCAGCTTTGCTTGGCACTTGGCGGCAACCATCGAAAAGTGCCTAGTAACTTGAATGCCTACCTTTTTACGAGATCACGATCAATGTTTTTATACAAGCACACCAGGAATAGTTGGACCACTTAATGCAAAGTTACCATTATAATGCTTATCTTAAGGTTAACATATGGAAAATAAATCATATACAAATATGTACCTTACCATATGACCCTTTCCCGCACAAAAATACATTCTCAACATATCATTCCAGTGCAAAAATGCCTGAGAGTATAGTGAACTGGAGCATTTTATACATTTATATGCTTACCTATAGGTGACAGCAAACAAGACTTTTTTATTGCATTAAAATCAGGAGAAATTTCTTTCATCGCAGAAGGGCAGAGATCAAAAGCTAGGGAGCTGGTATGTCTGCAACAGGCAAACGGCGATATTAAAAATTGGGCTTCACCTGGAAAAGCACTTCAAAAGAGAGCCAACTTTTAAAAAAACGGGCAATCTTTGAAGCTACTTCACCGGGCACCCAAACTGATGCTGCTGACAAAGAAGCTTCTGTTAAGAGTTCCTGGAAGAAGAAAATAATTATATTTTAAAACTTGTGAAATCTTATAATCTAATTTAGTATATTCTAAATTAACTAATTTTTATTTTAAAACATTAGGGATGTGTTTATGAACGAACAGGTCTTAAAGAACCGGGGTTTAAGCTGGGTACTTTAGCATAAAAGCTAAAACTGAGTGAAAATTCTGAAATATTACATTCTCATATATTTACATATGCTTCAGTGTGTTTCATCCACAGTTTTGAAAATAAATTACGTATTTTACCTGTGACATCTTTGAAGTAAGTACAGCAGCTGTCATACATTTTTTCTCTTTTTAAAAAAAATTAATTAATATTTTCGTTCAGCAAAAGAGCGAAAATACATAGTTGTATTTCCGCGATTGAGTTAGTGTTTTCACATTTGTGTTACGTACGTTCGTGCAAAAAATGTGACCGCATAGGAAACCCTGAAAAGAACGAATCCTAAAAATGAAAGTCAGAATGATCTAAAAAATTAATGACCATTTTTTTGAAAATTATATTGATGCACTTGTGATAAAATCTTTTTTATTTTAAATTACTATTAACAACCATCTACAATTTTTTAACTCTCAATTAATTGAAATTTTTCTCTCTTGATGCAGTATAATCATTTCAAAAAATTTTTACTTTCAGCTACATTCATTATTTTTCTTTAACTATTGTAGGTCATTTGCGTTTTTTCGATGTGTCGATTTGTCATATTTGGTGTAACTTGTTTAGGCTGTAGATTAGAAACAGGAAATGAATAAATTTTTCTGAAAAATGGGATGGATGCACCCACTCAGCAGCCGTTCAAAAGGTTTGGGAGGGGGGGGGGGCTTGAAAGGAATCGTTTCAACATAATGTCATATGAGCTAAAAAAAAACTGCAGCAAAAAAATTGGTTGATAAGAAGGGTGGCCACTCAAAAGGGTTTTACTGCATTCAATGTTTGAAAAGATATTGTATTCAAAGCAGCGTACATTTTCTGAAGACTTTGATCAGTAAAACATTGAGAGTTTTGCAACTTGCAACACATGGGAAATATGTACTGGTAAACATTCTAAGTATAAATTGGAAATGGCTCTCCTCTGATATGCCCCCCTCTTGGCGAGATTTTAATTTTTCGCTCGATACGAAAATCGTCAATAAGGCGATAACTTGGCAACCCTGGTTTTGCAACTTGAACGCTGGAAAGTAGTTTCTCTAAGTCTGTTTTTGCACGTGTATGTGTTTTAGGAGGTAGGTGCTCATATGTTTCGCTCTTAGGGAGATTTTAAGTTGAATACTCTAAAATAAAGTTTCAATTCAAACTTTATTTTAGAGTATTCTTTTTCTTGTTGTTTTTTAATGTTAATTTAGTTGAATTTTCTATTTTAATTATGAGTTCGGTTTGTGATGTTGTCCAAATGTATCAATTGCAATTTTTGAATGAATCTTCTTTTTCTTTTTCGTTAGGTCGTCCAACGTTTGGACGTACCGGAGTCCTAAATAGATTTTTTATATTTAAACTAATTGAAAATAAAGAGGTTAGGTAAGTGAACATATTTTGAATTATTGTGTTTTTAGTGTGTTTCTGGTAGTTTGTATTTTAGTCTGGTTGGCATTTTTGTAGCACAAAAATGGTGTTAATTTCACATAAAATCTGTGACTTTATTGTATACTGAACGGAGGAGATCTGTGACTTATATCCGACTGTGATGTATATTAAAAGTCGGAGGGATAACTGGCGAGCCCGAGGTGTCATAGTACTTTCGTAATGAGACCGAGGCAGGGGTCTCATTACGAAAGTACTATGAGACCGTATCCCGGAGAAACAACGGAAAAAAATTAATGCATTAATTTCATTAAATAATTAATGACATAATTTGAATTTTTCCTGTTGGCGCTAAAAAAGCATCGCTAAGAACGATGTATGACATATGACGTCATACATAGTTTTCTTGGCGACGCTTTTTTGGCGCCAACAGGAAAAAGTCGCCAAGAGGGGGGTATATCAGATTTGTTCCTTGGAAATTACATATGAATAAAGTATACTTATCAGGGCCCAATATAGGCTGATTTTGCTACTGTTTTTCGGTATCTTCACAAAAATCTTGTTTTGAAATAGGTACTGTCACAAAAATCAAGTAATAAAATCAGGCAGCTTCACAAGAACAAAAATTTCACAAAAATTCACATTTTAAAATATAAAATTTGTTTCTCTGTTTAAAACAAAATTCACTTATAACATAAAATTCTAAGCAGGTTTATATGAACAATCGCTTAAATAGCAACCTTTTTGTGGTATTTTAACTAATTTTTAGCTGTTTCTCGCCAAAGTGTATTTATGCAATATTATCGCAATCTTTTAACATGTTTTGGGGAACCGTTTTTCTCATAATTTCCAATATTGTACGCAGTACATAAAGCTGAAATTATGATTTTATTTTTGGTACTTCTTAGGTTTTTAGCTCCCCCCCTCTCCCCGAAAAACAAAACCTGTTAAAAATAATACTAGATGACAGTTACACTTTTCAAACTAAAATTTCACTCGTTCTACTTCTCTTTTACAAAAATTAGGACGCCTCTAAAAGTTTACAAAAACAATGCTGATAAAAATAAAAACTTTCACAAAAATAGAATGATGCAATACTTTCACAAAAATAGGTAGCGAGAAAAATATCCTGGATTGGCCCCTGCTTATGCACATTAAACATGAGATCTTAAAATAATAACTTCTAGGTGCCATAAGGAAAATTTTGTTTGGTATCCTGTTGTGAGTACAAAACAGGATAATCTGACATAGTATTTAATGTTTAAACTGTTGCTTAGAAAATTTAGATTAAGCTCATTTACTTTCCATACCACAATCAATATTGATTTCTGAATCATCACAGTTTAAATTTTATACATTGACATACAGTAACAATATTGACAATAGTAATGTTCTTTTGAAATATTATACAAAGGTGTGAAACTTATTAGACTCAAGGAGCAAAAAACAGGAAAATCGAAGATTCTGTTATAAATATAACCTCATATTCTTTCTAACAGCCCAATTCTGTTTCACCAGAATAGTAAAAGTACTTTAAATTATTTCCAAGCCAAATTCATCATTTTACTTGAGTTTCCTCTGCCTGGCAACACTGAGTCTTATCTCATAACACCTGCAATTATGTTCTGTTGTTTCCAAAGCTGTTTTCTGCAGCATGTGTTTTTACACTAGGATCACCAAAATAATAAGTTTATAAATGATTTTGTGTCACAGCTCAGTTTCAGGGAACTGTTTTATTGTTCGGTTGTAGTTTTTCCCCTTCGCACGTGAATGTTATGAAAAGGGTAAGCTGCCTGAACTCTCACAACATAAGAAAACACTGGTTAATATGTTAAGCCAAAATACTTTTTCACAACGAGAAACGTCGAAAAAAATGAATATTTCCCAAAACAACTGTGAGCGGGATCAATATTTTGGTCAAAGAAAACATACTAATCGTCCCAAAAAGGGTAGGAAAATGTGACAGAAAACGAAGTTTCTCCAAGGATGGAAAGAAAACTTATTCGTATGGTCAAGGCCAATAGATAAGCAACTAGTAAAGAAATTTCTAATAGTCTTAGGCGTTATTGTTTTTAGGTAGACCCCTCATTGGTCTGGCAACGACTCATCGCTAATATGATACCTGCTCAAAGTCCACACTGGAAGGAGAGAATCACCCCTGCTATGGCAAAGAAAAGGATTCAGTGGCTCAAAAGTGTTCATGAGACCACTGAATCCTTATCCTTGGCATGGCTGGGGTAATTTTCGCTTTTCTGCGGGGCCTTCGAGCAAACATCCCATTGGAGATGAGTCGTCATCGGACCTATGATGGGTCCACCTCCACAATATGTGTCCTTGGAGACATTTAGTGCTTTCTGTCACATTTTCCCAACCTCTTTGGGACAACTGGTATGTTTTCTTTGACAGAAACATTGATTCTGCCGACAGTTTTTTGGGAAATATTAAGTCTTTTTGGCATTTCTTTGTGAAAAGGTATTTTGGTCTTAACATATACATAACCCATGCTTTCTAATATGTTGGAAGATCAGACAGCTTAAAACTTGTTATTTTGGTGCAAAAGCATGCAAAAAAAAAAAAAAATTTCACACCACTCACATCTGCAAAAACACTTTTGGAAACAACAAGAAAACAATGGTGGGTGTTATCAGATAAGAATCAGTGTTTCCAGGGATGGGAAAAGCAAGTAAAACTTGAAATTTTGCAGGGAAATAATGTATAGTACTTTCTATTCGGAAAAACATAATTAGGCTTTTAGAAAGGATCTAGAAATCATTTTTAAACTGGAATCTTCGATTTTCCGGTTCTTTGCTCCTTGAGTCTAATAATTTCACACCTCTGTACTTCCTCACCATACTTTGCGCAGGTTCAATTAATTTGTTTCTGGTCCACCTCTATCTTTAAGTGTTAATACATTTTCCATTAACTGTATTTTTAGCACTAAACTTACAAATTGGACCAATAGTTTGAATATTGCTTCCTATGATTAACAGTTCCAGCACAAAGCAAAATGAATTTCTCTGAAAAAAAAGTGGAACGCTACTATAGATTAAGCTAAAAATGATTGTTTCATGGCTAATAATTAAATTTGTATTGTACAAAATGTTAAACACCTGGAAATGGCACATTATGATTGATGGTACCGACTCAAGGGGTCTCGAAAAAAAAAACTGATTTGGAAACATTAATGCACATTTGACAATGAAATTCTTACCTGTTTATTCAAGTACAACGGTATTCATCAATCCACGATGGCATCTAACGGTTTTCCCAGCAGGAAACGGAAAGAACCCCATCTGAAAAGAAAGAAAAATGATCCTGAGTAAAATTGACTATGAAATTATTACCACTTTAGTAGCGAAACATAAAACCTATATCGTACACAGTGTGAGAAAGAACCGCTGTGAAATAATTGTTAACGTACCTTTCGAGCGTAAATGTGCCTAGGGTAAAAATGAGACAACATTAAATTACAAACCTGTTGTTTACAGCAAAATCAATAGTTATTATAGTTTCGACATGCAAAAAGAAATTTGTTAACATACGTGAAAAATTTTTCATGTATTCAACGCCAAGCCAACGGACCACCGACCGCCTTTCATTTCCCGCGCAAAAATGTCCAGTGCAGGAGACCTGGCGTGCTTTGCTTGGCAACTGGCGAACTTAGTTATCGCCAATACATTTGGCGTTCTGAAGGAAATGGTGGCAACCATCGAAAAGTGCCTAGTGAACTTTAATGCCTACCTGCGTTTTTTGCCGAAATGTAAAAAGATGGCCGCTGAACGCGGTTGAAACATTTACTTTCGAAAATGTCGTTCTCTTCTTAAATGAGTGAGTCCGAAGCACCTTGCTCATGGTTTGGCGTTGCTAATTCTCAATTATGACGGCCAATATGTACAGAGTCGGAGGTATTGTTCTTTTTATTCCTTATCGGCTTTTTTTCTCGCTACTCTATCTGCCACTGCATTTGAAATGTTTTGACCGAATAGAAAAACCCGAAACTTGGTTTTGAATGTTCGAAACACATTCGAAAGGGATTCTTGCTTCCGTTTCGTGTGTTCTCTTTTATTTGATATGCCAATAAAATGAAATAAAAGCGTCGCGTTGCCGCGTTGTGTCATTACCGAAGGATTGGTATGAGTAGTACTTCATTCCTTCAGAAAAAAAAAAAAGTGAACGTTATGGTTTAATATCATTCAATTTTAGTTTCATAAAATCGTTCT
Source organism: Uloborus diversus (assembly GCF_026930045.1). Taxonomy (NCBI): domain Eukaryota; kingdom Metazoa; phylum Arthropoda; class Arachnida; order Araneae; family Uloboridae; genus Uloborus; species Uloborus diversus. The sequence continues at coordinate 941,004 of NW_026558098.1, read as the reverse complement.
CGTTCATTGCAAGTTGTGTTTACTGACAGGATTATTAATCGAATTGTTTCTAGAGATGGGAAGAGAGGGGGGGGGCAGCTAGCCCTTCATTTCAGTTTTCATGAAGGGGGGGGGGCGGGACAGCTCGCCCTTCATTTCAGTTTTCATGGGGGGGGGACAGCTAACCCTTCATTTCAGTTTTCATGGGGGGGGGGGCAGCTAGCCCTTCATTTCAGTTTTCATGGGGGGGCAGCTAGCCCTTCATTTCAGTTTTCATGGGGGGGGCAGCTAGCCCTTCATTTCAGTTTTCATGGGGGGGCGGGACAGCTAGCACTTCATTTCAGTTTTCATGGGGGGGGGGACAGCTAGCCCTTCATTTCAGTTTTCATGGGGGGGGACAGCTAGCCCTTCATTTCAGTTTTCATGAGGGGGGCAGCTAGCCCCTTCATTTCAGTTTTCATGGGGGGGGGGGACAGCTAACCCTTCATTACAGTTTTCATGGGGGGAGGGACAGCTAGCCCCTTCATTTCAGTTTTCATGGGGGGGGGGACAGCTAACCCTTCATTTCAGTTTTCATGGGGGGGGGCAGCTAGCCCTTCATTTCAGTTTTCATGTGGGGGCAGCTAGCCTTTCATTTCAGTTTTCATGGGAGGGCAGCTAGCCCTTCATTTCAGTTTTCATGGGAGGGCAGCTAGCCCTTCATTTCAGTTTTCATGGGGGGGGGGGCAAAGGATAAAAATTCAATGCATTTTATGAGAAAAAGACATCAGTTCGGAATAGAAACTCGCAAAAATTGATAATTAAATTTTTTTAAAGTTCGGGGGGATGGGGTTCACTGACCCCCTGATCGCCCAGAGAATGAGTGGGTGGGGGAGGGGGGAGCGATTGACCCCCACTGGCTTTGAAAAACTTTTTTACTTCCTATGTGAGTGTGATTTTGTTTTTCTACAAAATGTGCATTGGACATTACCTTTTGCCTTCTGGAGGTTGGGGGGGGGGGGGGGTTGAAATGACCCTGAATGACCCCCTCCACACTATTTGTAATTTTGTAATACTTTTTTTGTGCATGTGTTGTACTGTATTGCACAAAAGTAATATTTAGTGATGGGGGGGGGGGGTGAGAGGTAGAAAAAAAAATGTCCTTTCAGTAACAGGAGAGAAAAGGCATCAACATTTCCTTTTACAATTTTAAATTCTTAACTGCTCCCCCCCCCACGGGGTTTTTAAGTTTGAGTCTTAAAAACTTGAAACAATGAGACAGAATAACAAGTTAAAAGAGCATATAAGTGATTTTATTTTGAATTTAAATTTGTTTTTCGTGTTTAAGAGAAAACTGCTGCTCATTAACTGTAATGAAAAACAAATAGTTCTTAATTGAGCAAAATTATTTCTTATGTTGTTTCTTAAAGAATCATTCTAATATTTCTTTGAATTTGTTAATCTCTATTTTTGAACTTTATGAAGAACACAATTTTTTCTTTTGAAGTTAAAAGGGACTGTATTTTAGTTATTTTACAGGGCCCAATACAGGCAGATTTTGCTACCGTTTTTTTGGTACCTTCACAAAAATCTTGTTTTGAAATCGGTACTTTCACAAAAATCAAGTAATAAAATCAGTAGCTTCAAAAAAATTTCACAAAAATTCTCATTTTAAAATATAAAATTTGTTTACCTGTTTAAGACAAAATTTACTCATAAAATAAAATTCTAAGCAGGTTTATATGAACAATCATTTAAATAGAAACCTTTGTATATTCTAACTAATTTTTAGAGCTGTTTCTCGCCAAAGTATTTATGCAATATCGCAATCTTTCAACATCTGTTTTGGGAAACCATTTTTCTCATCATTTCCTATATTGTACACAGTACATAGCCCATTAAGCTGAAATGACGATGGTATTTTTCGTACTTCTTAGGTTTTTAGCTCCCCCCCCCCTCCCCAAAAACGAAACCCGTTAAAAATAATACTAGATGACATTTACACTTTTTGAACTAAAATTTCACTTGTTCTACTTCTCTTTTACAAAATAATAAAAATTTTGAAAATAAGGATGCCTATAAAATTTCACAAAAACAATGTTGATGAAAAAAGAAACTTTGACAAAAATAGAATGATGCAATACTTTCACAAAAATAGGTAGCGAGAAAAAAATCCTGAGTTGGCCCCTGTTTCAACAAGGCCTTTTATTTGACTTAAATATTTGAGATATTTTGCAACTATCCCCAAGAAAAACTGCATAACAATGTACTTGATTGTTTTGTTTTAATGAGTTTTTGCTCACATTTCCAGTTTTGTGTTTGTTTTCCAGATTATGTCTATTTCGAGACATCGTCTACATCCCCCTACCAGATCAGGAGGATCGAAGAGCTTATCAAGGTGAGCATATTTCATTCCATCCATATGCTCGCTTTCCTAAACCACGGTTTAAACAACCGTGGCTGTATTTAAGTGTTGAGTTTTTAAGCCAGGGTTGGCAAGGTTTTGGACATTACGGTAAAAACCCTGGTTTTTACCGTCCTGTCCAAAACCCTTGTGTCCAAAACTGTCCGAAAGTGTCCAGAACTATATTTTTGGAAAATTGAATTCTGTGATAAAACATAAAAAAACAGAAAAAAATGTATCAAAGTAATGTTTTATATTGAACATTTATTTAATGAGAACATTCAACTTATTTGTGCAGCTGATTTTAATATAGTTACATAGAAGTTGATTAGAATTTCAATTGGTATGCATGAGTTAATTTAATTTTTTTTTTTTAACATTAGTAACCAAATTTCTTTATGCTTATACATGCATGCGAATGAAAGCAGGGTAAACAAGTTTTGATCAAAACCCTTGTGTCCAAAAATGTCCAAAACTACTTTTTGAGAAACTATATTCTGTAAGAAAATCAGGGCTGTTTGGTTTAAACCAACTAAACCATGGTTTTTAACCACGGTTTAAACCAATTGGTTAAAAAAAAAAAAAAAAAAAAAAAAAAAAAAACCATTTTACAGGTTTAACATTGATTTCCCCCACACATATTGAAAAATGTAAAATTCCATTTATGCTAAGTTCCTAGTTAAGTTGCAGACATAAATACTTAAATTGCAAAGTTGCTTCTTCAAAATGTATTACAAGCTTTAATCGAAAAAAAATACTAACATATTTTTTATTTCATATATGTGCCATAAAACAGATTTCAGTCAACTTCCATCATTATGCTGAAACCAAAAAAAAAACTGGTTTAAACAAAAAAAAAAAAACAACGCTTTTTTTACCAACCTGAAGAAAATATCAGAAACAGAACAAAATGTGTGATTTTTTTTTATTTGACTATTTAATATATTTATTCAGTGTGAACATTCTAGTATGAATATATGTGAAACTTATTTATGCGGCTGATTTTAATCTAGTTACGTATAAATTAAATTCTTCCTTAAAAATTTCAATTTGTATGCAGGAATTTTTTTTTTCTTCTATAAACCAAATTTTTTGACATTTATGCATGTGTGCAAAAGAAAGTGTTCAAAATATAGTGCAATAATTGACTTAAATGCAAGAAATTACAATTTCTTATAGTTGCAGAATGTATATTAAAAATGTGCCATTCTTTTTTTAATTCATCAGTTTTATAACAGAAGTGTTTAATTATCAATTTCCTCTTCTTTAATTTATGATTTAAAAAAAAAAATTCGTTAAAGCATCATGTAAAACTTATTTAAAAACCATTAAAAAAATTAAGCTTTTTTTTTTTTGCACTATTGCACATTTAATAACATTCCTTTGAGTTATAAATAGAACTGAAATGAGTTGTCTGTGTAGTGTTGTGAATTCTCTTTTATAACTTTACCAACTGTTACATCAGGAAGCTTTTATGTAATAATTACTGGCAATTTTTTTAAGTAAAAACATTTTGGGAAAAATATTATCAAATACTCATTAATTAAACCTCATTAATATCTATATTTATGCATTACGAATAGCGCAGCGAATAATAATTGATTAGATTACACTGCTTTAGCTTTAGCATAGTTTTGGACAGTTTCGGACACTTTTGGACAGTTTTGGACGGCAAAAACCACCTGTCCTGTCCTAAACCAGTTTTGGACAGTCCAAAACCCAACCCTGTGTTTAAGGTTTCAACTCTCTCTAAAGTTTTTCAAGGCTATTCCAAAATTTGTTTTTTTTCCCCTTTTTTTTCTAAAAAACTTATTTTTCCTGATTTTTTATTTCTTTTTATATTTTTGATTTCATTAAAAAATGAAATCATAATTGACACATTGAACAAACTTGATCAATTGTCTTGTGTTGATGTCAGAAAGTATTATTTTGGTCATCAATCCATTTATCCGAAGGCTGTATTGAATAAAGACATTACGGCACAAAAATAAAAAAGATAAATATATATACATTTATTTGCATTAAGAAATCGCCAAAATATGCCAGTGCCTGCCTTTTACCGTAATATTGTGTTTACCTTTTTGTAAAAATTATTATTTATAGAATTCGAAATTAGAAGTTGAAGTTATTATTTTTCTTTTTCTTCTTGCAACACATAAATGCATTCGTATCTGCAAGGCTTTGCTATGGGGTTGGCCAGATTGGACTCAACTGGGTTGGACCAAGTGGGTTTTTTTTTTGAAAAAACCCATTATTTAGCCCACTTTTGGGTTTTTAAAAATTTTCTGATAAGTTTTTAAGAAAATTGATTAATTGAGATACTTTCACAATTTAAACTTATTTTTTATTTGTTCTTTACCACAGACAATGGACATAAAAAATTAATTGAATTTTATGTTGCCTGTTTTTCTATTTCTGTGTACAGAATAAGAAATATTAAACTTTTTCGTAAGATAATGAAAATACTGTACATCCTATTCTGTTCCTGTCTGACCGTTTGAGAAACCTGTTAACTTCTAAAAAATATACCTTGTTCATTCGAGATTTGTGACGTGCTGGTTTGCAGAAAATAATTCACATGAAAGCCTTTTAGCTAGAGCAGGTACAATCTCAAATATTGAGGAAATCAGATGTGACAGGACTTAGACAAGATAATTTGAGTTATTTTTTGACCAGTTAAAGAAAAAAGTTAAATATATTTATTTAAAATTTTTGAAGTATTTTTTTAATGCTGTTAAGAGCTAAGAAATGCTATTCAAGTACAAAATTCATTTTTATGTCCATTGTCTGTGGTGAAGAACAAATAAAAAAGGATTTTAAATTGTGAAAATATTTAAAAAAATTCTCAGAAAATTCAAAATAAAAAAAAAAAAATCCAAAAAGTAGGCAAAATAATGGGTTTTTAAAAAAAACCCATCGGGTCCAACCCAGTTGGGTTCAATCCGGCCAACCCTGGTCTGTTACGGCTGCTACTACAATGCAAATATTCAACTTTAATTATTTAACCATATCTTTTTACAATGAGCAGTTAACTTTTTAATGAGTTTAACTCATCAACTGCAATCGATTTACAAAATATAATTCAGAAAGTGCACATTTTCATATATCGTCGCCTCAGAGCAACAGTAAGATATCTCAGTGTTATTTCTCGAATTAGATATCTTACGGTTGCCATGAGGTGATGATACACAGTCTAAAAATAACTTGATTACTTTTGAAATTTTAATGATCACATCAGTTCATTTAAATGTTGAATTCATTTTAGCTGATTTATCCTTTGCTGTCCTATTTTTAAATCATTCTTAATTCATACTTGCCAACTCTACTGTTTTTAACGGGAGACTCCCGTTTTTTGCTTCCATCTCCGGATTTCCCGTGTTTTACTATTTTCTCCCGTTTTTTCAGTTTTTTCAGTCAATCATTAAAAAGTTCCACTTTCTTCTCAATAGATGGCGCTCTTTTATAGTCTACCAATGTCAGGGAATAAGAATTTTTCCAATTAATACCACATTTAGTAAAAATTAATTTTTTGGAAGCTTTCCACATTGCATCTTCAACGAAGCACCTACTTTGCCGAAAATGGCAGCAGATTTCAATCCTTTTGCATCTTGAAAATACTTCAATTATTTTGAAAGTTTGAAGTTATTTTAACATGTGCTACCCTATACCTATTCATTTTATATTTTATCTTCATTATATATTGATTTTTTTTTCGGATTTTAGTAATTAAATTTTTGTAGATACTTTTTTGGTAGAGAATGTACAAAGCTTAAATTCACTCCTTATTTATTTTTTCCTTCGCAGTATGTTTTTCTTGCTGCTACCAATTAGCTTATCTTCGAAAAATCCCCATTTTACTTTAAATTTAGTATTCATGTTATTTGAAAGCATAATTTAATAATTCTGTTGTGAAGATATGTCGCTGGTGAATCACCTATGTACGTCTAGTGTAATCTCCTGTTTTTTTTTCTTCGAAGGTTGGCAAGTATGTTAATTTTGTGCATTCTTCATTAAATTCTTGAGCAAATTTTTAATCAGAAGTGATGGATAGTTTTCGAAAGTTAGCGAATTAAAAATGAGTTACGTTTTTTCAAATGAATTTGAATGTATTTTTGATTAAGAGTGTGTTTTTGATGTGTTTTCAGACCCCGAACGGGAATGTGGAGGCCAAGGTGATGTGTTTCTTCAGGAGGAGGGACATTGCCACGTCCCTGGTCATGATGGCCGACAAGCAGCGTGAGTCTCTCTTCTCTCTCTTTTTTCCAATCCTTTTGCATCCTGCCTCTGCTTCTATCATTTCTCAGTTTGAGAGCTAATTTAAAATTATTTTACATTAATTTTTATTGTAAACCCATACTTGCCAACCCTACTGTTTTTAATGGGAGACTCCCGTTTTTTGTTTCCATCTCCCGTTTTTTATTTTCTCCCGTCTTTGCAGTTTTTTCAGTCAATCATCAAAAAGTTTCACTCTCTTAATAGATGGTGCCCTTTTCTAGTCTACCAATGTCATGGAATAAGAATTTTTCCAATTAATAACTCATTTAGTAAAAATTAATTTTTTAGAAGCTTTCCACATTGCATGTTCAACGAAGCACGTGCTTTGGCAGCAGATTTCAATCCTTTTGCATCTTGGAATTATTTCAATTATTTTTAATGTTTGAAGTTATTTTAACATGTGCAACCCTATACCTACTTATTTTATATTGTATTTTCATTATATATTGATCTCCCTTTTTTTTTCGGATTTTAGTAATTAAATTTTTGTATCTACTTTTCTGGTAGAGACTGGAGAATGTACGAGACTTTAAGCAAATTCACTCCTTATTATTTAGTTTTTCCTTAGCAGTCTATTTTTCTTGCTGCTACCAATTTGCTTAATTCTGCAAAAAATCCCCATTTCACTTTAAATTTAGTATTCATGTTATTTAAAAGCATATTTTAATAATTCTGTAGCAAGGATAGGTCGATGGTGAATCACATATATCTCTAGTAAAATCTCCTGTTTTTTTCCTTCAAAGGTTGGCAAGTATGTAAACCTTTTTAGCATTGATTCCACATTCAGCGGACAAAGCTGATGTTATCGAGGCTGGTTTGACTGTTTTCTTCCATGGCTTAACCCTCTGACGGTCATGGGTCATGACGAAGATGTGTGAAATTCTTCCCCATGAATTTTTTTTTTGGAGTAACTTGCCATGTAAATCAAGTTCCCTACCATCTATCAGGGTTGTAAGAGTTTCGTGCAGTGGTGGTTTTAACCACGGATAAAACGGGTTTAAACCGGCCGGGATAAAATCAGTTTTATCCAGTTTTGGCCACTTAGATAATTATCAAATTTTAAATGAAAACCAAATAATAAATTATTAAAAAGAAATGCAAAACAAACCATAATCAATCACCTTTCATTATCTAAATAGTATGTTTGACAGTTTGTAGAAATTACAGCATGTTTAGAAGATAAGGTTTACATGAAAAATATGCAGTAACATTTAAAAAGTAGTAGAGTGAAACATTGCAAGCTGAATAGATAGATTTCAATCCTCACACACAAATGTACGAAGTATTTGAAAGTATTTCAAGTACTTTTGAAGAATAAATGAGAGGGGAAAAAAAGCTTCTTTTAGAAACATATATAGGCTTTTTTTAAAAAAAAAAAACAAAACTAAAGGTACAGGGGAGAAACCCTTTTGAAAATTAAAAAGCAACACTACTGAAAAGTTGCTATATTTATGTTACAGGCTGTTTTGTATTTCTTATGTCTTTTGTTTTAGTTGTGAGCAATTTCAGTTATTCATTTTGAAGAAAGTAAAAAAAATTTTCACTACTCACTACTATTGTTATAATAATGTAAATTATTTCACTAATATTATATTTAATTAACCAAAATTGCTGTGCTTAATTAAAAAAACATTCAACTAATAGATTTAAATTACTTGCAAAACACACATCTCTCACATACATACAAATTAGAAGTGTATTTTCATATGATTTAGTTTTGGCCAGTTCTATGGTGGTTAAATCTATTTTTGGCCCGATTTTAACCGGTTTTAGCCAGTGACCTGGATAAAATCGGTTTTGTCCGGCCAAAACTACAACTCTGCCATCTATCCATGCCTAGCTACTGCCTTGCCCCTCTGTCCATTTGACGGCAAACATTTAGCATCGGAAAAATAAGAGTAAAATGCTTTTGAAACATGCTCACTAGGGCGTGATAAGACGTTCAAAACCATCAATGAGTTAATCGTCACTGGCCGAAACTCATAGAATTCTGCTCCCAATCACTACATTTAATGTGGTGTATGAACTTTTTTGTAAAATAAGAATTTTAATCATAAGACTTTGCTGTGATACAACTACTTTTTATCCATTATAGCCTGCTGCTTAGCTTATAAAATGAATCGCTGCGTTGCCCGGTCTACCTTGAAAATAATAATCCCGTCAAGTGACGTATGTTCAACAATCAAGCGTAAAAAATAAATTAAAAAAAACATCATGATTCCCCTTCCAAACAATGACGACAGATATTAAAATTCTTTTAAGAAATTAAATCCAGAAAGATGGATTTAAAATGCGTCACCATGGAAACACAAAATAAAATAAGTTTTAAGGAATTAAAATGCGAAAGAAAATAGTCAATAATTCGAATGGAAATGCGATTTTTCTTGAATTTGATGAAAAAGGTTTGTAACTTTTTTTCTCTTTGTAGATAAAAGCTTAATATTTCGACCAAAGGTCGAGATGGATATGGAGTAAAAAATGTCGCTCTTTCCAATGGTGTCAAAATGAAAACTGTGGGACCGTTCTTTCACTTTTTATTGATAGATTTAATGAAGAAAGTAGTGGCGAAATTTCAGCTAAGCCTAGAAAAATTCGAGCTAAAAACGTAAAAAACTCCTGCCGCAATTAAGTTAGAGCGTCGGAACAAATTGCGTAGAACGCGGAAAATTCTTCCCTTTCTAACGATATATAATATTATTATTTGGGAGTCATTTTTCACCCCCATGTTCGGGAATTTATGTGAAAATTGGGCCTAAATTGGAATAAAAAAAGAACTATTCATGGAATTGTATTCGAACTGCCCTGCGAACCTTCTCAGGACTTAAAGGAACAAACTGTGAAAATTTCAGCGCAATCGGCCGGGTAGTTCTCGAGTTTTGCGAGTTCAAACAGACAGACGCTTTTTGGAGACTTCATTTTATACTATGTAGAGAAGCATATTTTGGAATGGGCTGTTTCAAAGATCAGTTCTCGAATATGCAACAAAGATCCTCTTAAAATTCAATTATTTGTGCTATTAGTTTATCTAAAAAAGAGTGTTGGTTTTCATCCAAGTAGTGTTTCCACACTCATCGTAAATATTAAAATAAACAATAGCCAAATGTTGGCCGATATTGGCTTAGACTGATTGATCACTGCAGTCATTGTTGATCATTTCTTGTTGTTAGCTTGATCAGAAGAAAGGAATGAATACATCGTCTTAGTTCATTTAGAGGAGTGAGATCAGAAAAAAGGAATGAATACATCGTCTTAGTTCATTTAGAGGAGTGAAAGCACTAAGAAGACAAAGAAATAGGGGGAAAAAATAGTAAAAGAAATATTTAAAATTGTATTTAAATTCTGCCTCAAGCAGTTTTTTTAAAAAAGTGGATGCTTGCTTTTTTTTTTTTTGATCAAAAAGGACCCTATCTATTAAAAATGTTTTCTTTTTTTTTTTCATGAATGGCCATTTTGATGTTTGATTTTTCTCTTGCAGGTCATGAAAACATAGATGCTACTTTGATTAGTGAGTAAATTTTGCTTGATTCTCTTTTTAAAGACTCTTTCTTGGTTTATTTTCTCTGTTGTGATCCCTGCGTTTTGCTTTCGATTTTTAATTGTTGCCATAAAAGCAATGAAAAATAATCGTAATTATTAAGTTATCATGCTTATGCTTTTTGATTGTTGCTATAAAAACAATGAATAAATGAATTATTAATAAATTTAACAACTTAATTTCAAAACTTAAGCAAGCACATATTTGTGGTTGTTTTTAAAAGCTTTTTTTTTTTGTTCGCTATCCTTGTGCTTTTACAGGGTTCGTACGCTCCGGGAATTCCGGGAAAACCGGGAATTGTCAGGGAAAATGACACTGCCAAAAATGTCAGGGAAAAGTCAGGGAGTTTTCAAATTTTGTCCTCCAAAAATTTTTTTTCCATTTTTTTCCCAAGGAATTAAGTACTATGAGATCTAGTCTTCGTTTTTATTGTGATTTCACGAAAAAAATTGTAAATTTTTATCTAAACCGACGCTGGCACTTAAAAACTGCAATCGAAAAATGAACGTTTTTTTTTCACAACGAAAAATGCGCCAAAAGAGCGAAGATTTTCTTACATGGAGTCAGTGAGGGGAACGCATTTCTTTCTACTGCCTTAAGTTTTAGATGGGTTGCCACAACATTCTGTTCGGTTCAGGGTTCGTACGCTCTTTGAAAACTTGGAATTATCAGGGAAAATGACTTAATCAAAAATGTCAAGGAATTTTCCAAATGTGCCCCCAAAATTTTTCTTTTCCCAATTTTTTCCCAGGGAATTTCGTTTTATAAGATCTAATCTTCATTTTTATCGATGTATTTAAAAAAAATTGTAACAATTTTAAAGCAATGAAAAAAGTGGCGACCCAAAAAATCTTCAGCAGCCGCCATTTTTGGCTCTCAGTAGTTCCCAAGGGAAAAAAATCAGGTGAACAGCAATTATGCACAAACTCAACAGGAGAGAAGACAATTTACTGCTTCGGAAGCACAACCTGTAGATGGGAGGGTCGATCGGGGAAAATGTTTTTTTTTTTTTGGTGATCGGAAAATCATTTCAGCTACGTGTTAAACGTAGTCGCCATCTTTGGTCATTCACAAGATGGAAGTAGATACGATCCAAAAATGCCTAAGTTTCTAAAAACAAAGCAGAATTGGATGTTTTCTTTAATTGAAAACTGATGAAAACAACAAAAAATGGTCTGCAAATTGTTTTTGAATTATTATTTGAAATAATTTTCTTGAGAAATGAAAAATTTTGTTCATAAAACTTAATCTTATCCTCACTGCCTCGGACGCAAATGTGATAAAAACTTTTCAATGAATTGTAGTATCATGAAGATTTATTATTTTTTAACTGTCTTCATGCAACAAATTAAAAAAAAGTTATTTCTTATTTTTGGGCATAGCCGCCATATTTGGTCATTCCCAAGATGGAAGTACACAAGCCTTTTTCAAGTGCCTAAGTTCCCGAAAACGGCATTGGATGTTAATTGCAATGCAAACTATTGAAAACAACACAAATTGTGCCCTTTTTTCCGGATAATTTGTAATTATTTTCTGGAAAAATGCAAAATTTAATCTTCATAACATTTTTTTTTTGTTTTAATTGATTTAGACTCTTATGTGCTAAATACTGACTATTTTGCTTTTATTGTAGTTTTTTAAGGATTATTAATTATTTATTACTACTTTTATACTACAAATCCAAAAATCTACTTATTATTTTAAATTTTTCACTTTGTTGCCATATTTGATCGTTTGCACAATGGAAGTAGACTTAAACTTCCAGAAACAGAATTGGACGTTTATATCAATGTGTAATATTGAAAATAACATTAAATGTGCAAAAAGTTATGAATTTTTGAAAATTAACTATTACTTTCTGGAAAAGAAAGTTTGAAATTTTAATGTAAGCGTCCTTTAATATGTGAAAAAAAAAAAAAGATTATTGGCATTGGCCTATGATTGGCGGATGTTGATTTTTGTTACTATGCATTACATGGTACGCCGATTGATGCAACAAGTTAATCATATTTATACTGAAATTTAGCTTTGCATTTTGCTCAATATGTTTCGTTTAACCTACTTATAAGAAAATAAAATGTATTGTAAACCAAAAGCGGATGCTAAAAGGTTGCTGCAGGACTACAGCAAAATGCTATAATATTACGCGTGACATCAAAGAAACGCTAAAATAAGTTGAAAGTACTCTGTTTTCAACAAATAGTAAACAAATTAAAACAATTTTGAACAAAATGTTAAAAAAAAACTTAAAATTTTGACAGAGAAAACAAACGAAAAAAAAACCAAGTTTTTTTTTTAAATCTAAGGGGAGAAGTTTCAGTTCTTCTGCATCGCTACTTTAAACAATTTTAATTATTTTGAAAATATTACTATTTAAACTTAAATTTTGAATGAAGCGAGTAACCTGGAATTTTCTAAAAAACAACCTGGAAAACCTGGAAAAGTCAGGGAACTTTTTTTAACCAAAAGTGTATGAACCCTGTTTTAAATTCAAGCGTACAAACCAGCAACATTGAAGAAAGATGAATGGTAAAGCTACAAGCTATTCATGCACAATCCATTTATATTAAAACAAAAGTCAATATGTTTTAAATTTCAAAAATTCACGCCTCAAATAAATTTGAAAACGAAAAAACTTGAAGTATAAAAGTTGTTTTTTTTTTTAAAAAAAGGCTATTTCTATCAGCTTGGTCTCACTAAAAAGTATGAAATAAAATAAGTATGATTTCTTTCGTGCAAATAATTTAAATTAATAAAAAAAATGTGGGATTTTGAAAAATGAGTTAAAAGCCTGGAATGTGCAAGGACTTTTAACTTTGAATGTACAAAAACCTATATCAAATGTAGTACCAAAATAATAGTAAATGAATAAATTAAATTAAAAAAATGTGACTTACTGTCTGACTATGGATTGTATGGGAAGACATATCCGTTTTACAGCCGGAAATGGACAAATCAATTATTTTTTACCGATGTCAGTATTTGCCGAAGTAGTCTCATTCAAATGAGCGGAATACTGACGTCAAATTTTTACTTTCCCCCCTCATTCACATAGATTCGCCTTATCTGGACGTTTGTAAATTCCATACAATCCGTAGTTGGACAGTACATTTTTTTTGTTCTGTTAAATATTAAAATGTATATGACAAAAGCAAGCATTCTTTGGATGCCTCCCTTGCCAAATGGACTGACTCCATAAAACTGAAGAAGATGGTATTATCCATGGGAGTGAATGGTGTTACATTTTCTGCCATTACATGTTCAGAAATGGACATGCTAAGCACTATTTAAGCAGAGATGAGGATTACTGTCTGACCATCGATTTCATGGAAGGGTTGATATCCGGTTGAAAGGCCGAAATGGACGTATCTATTAGTTAGTTAGTTTGTTTCAGCTGGGCACTTTTGCCTCTCTATTATTTAGCCTCAGTTTTGTAAAAATGAAAATTTGCCCACGGCAACATTTTTTAAATCTGAAGTATACTCGATCTATATTCTCACGGCAAAAACAAATTGATTTATTTCTTCACAACAAAGTTTTGAGCTTACCATTTTGCTTTCACGTTCCTGAACGAAATGAAGATATTTTCTTTTCTTTTTGTTGTTTCCATGGTACCTATTTTTGTTTCCCCTCATTTTATTTTAGAGTGCAATAAATAAAGCACTAGTGACATAAAACGCGTGTAGTATCAATATTCCATTATTCTTTTCCCTTCTCCCCTGCTAAATTCATCCAGATGGAATCGTCTTTACTTGGCAGATTGCCAAATTACATACAATCGGTGGTCAGACGGTAGTCGATCGTCGTGGCAACCGAGGCACCCATTCAAATGTCTTGTCGTTTCCAGGTGCCTTGGAGGAGGAGATGGGAGGAATTTTGTGAAAGTACCGAAAAGCGGTAGTAAAATCAACCTGTAATGGGCCCTGGGGTATGAACCCTGAGGGTCAGAAATGGGCTGAACCAAAACTTTTAATTGAAGCAGAATTGGGGATTTTTTTTTAATCGTCATGGCAACCGAGTCATCCATTCAAATGTGTTGTCGTTCCAGGTGCCTTGGCAATGAAATGGTGCCATGGCAAGTGCCAGTCAGGGCCCAATACAGGCTGATTTTGCTACTGTTTTTCGGTACCTTCACAAAAATCAAGTTAAGTCAGTAGCTTCACAAAAACTTCGAAGATTTCACAAAAGTTAGTATTTTAAAATATAAAATTTGTTTCTCTGTTTAAAACAAAATTTACTCATAACATAAAATCCTAAGCAGAATTTTATTTTATGAGATCTTCTATGAATTTTTATCTTCATTCAATCGCTTAAATAGCAACCTTTTTGTAGTATTTTAACTCATTTTTAGCTGTTTCTCGCCTAAGTACTCATGCAATATTATTGCAATCTTTCAACATCTGTTTCGGGAAACCGTTTTTCTCATCATTTCCAATATTGTACACAGTACATAGCCCATTAAGCTGAAACGACGATGGTATTTTTGGTACTTCTTAGGTTTTTAGCTCCCCCTCCCCAAAAAATGAAACCCGTTAAAAATAATACTAGGTGACACTTACACTTTTCGAACTAAAATTTCACAAAAACAATGCTGATAAAAAAAAAAAAAAAACTTTCACAAAAGTAGAATGTTGCAATACTTTCACAAAAATAGGTAGCAAGAAAAAAATCCTGGATTGGCCCCTGATTGAATGTTTTGTTGATTCTCTGGTTCCAGGTGCCTTGGAGGAGGAGCAGGATCGAGAGGCGGAGCAGCTGGCGGAGAAGGAGCGGCACCAGCTCAAGCACCGGGAGCTGTTCCTCTCGCGCCAGGTGGAGACGCTCCCTGCCACCCACATACGGGGGAAGTGCTCCGTCACCCTGCTCAACGAGACGGAGTCCCTGCTCTACTACCTCAACAAGGAGGTGAGTCTGCCGTTTCCTTCTTCGGTCCATCATCGAAACGTTTCGCTTTCTTCTCCATAGATGGCGCCCCTTTCTAGTCTACCAATGTCGGGGAATGAGAATTTTTCCAATTAATAACTCATTTAGTCAATATTAATTTTTTGGAAGCTTTCCACAGTGCATGTTCGATGAAGCACGTGCTCTGCCGAAAATCGCAGCAGATTTCAATCTTTTTGCATCTTGAAAATAGTTCATTTTTTCGGAGAGTTTGAAGTTATTTCATGCTTGCCAACTCTATTGTTTTTATGGGAGACTCCCATTTTTCGCTTTCATCTCCAGATTTCCCGTTTTTTACGATTTTCTCCCGTTTTTGCAGTTTTTACAGTGAGTCATCAAAACGTTTCGCTTTCTTCTCCATAGATGGCGCCCTTTTCTAGTCTACCAATGTCAGGGAATAAGAATATTTCCTATTAATAACCCATTTAGTCAATATTAATTTTTTGGAAGCTTCCCACATTGCATGTTCGACGATGCACGCGCTTTGCCGAAAATCGCAGCAGATTTCAATCCTTTTGCATCTTGAAAATAGTTCAATTTTGTTGAAAGTTTGATGTTATTTTAACATGTGCTACCCTATACCTACTTATTTTATATTTTATTTTCATTATATATTGATTTTTCTTTTTTGATTTGAGAAATTAAATTTTTGTAGTTACTTTTTTGGTAGAGATCCTAAATACGGAGAGATCGGACAACTTCAGAACGGCGGCCATCTTATGTCCAAAGATGCTCGCTCTCCGTAGATCGTAATGCATCTTCTGCCCCAAATATCACTGTACATTGTGTCGAAAAAATTAGAGGCTAATTTTGATTTTATGAAATGAAATGTGCAGATCACAAATATATGTTTGTTTTCTGCCTTTATGAATAAACTTTTTAGAAAATTTTTTTATTTGTAAGCGCTATGACGATACGAAACGATTGGCGCCGGGTTTCCAGACTTTGAACTCACTCCGTTTAATGAAAATACGAGGAGAAGAAAAATCAGTCTATTCTTTGAAGATTTCATGCCCGATATTACTTGGGAAAGCTGGATATTCACACAGAGCAGCATTTCGAGCTGACGACACTTGGACTAAACATGGTGGATAGCGGCATGCCGTTGTCCAATCTCTCGGTATATAGGATCTCTAGTCTACCAATGCCGGGGAACAAGAATTTTTCCTATTAATAACTCATTTAGTCAATATTAATTTTTTTGGAAGCTTTCCACATTGCATGTTCGGTCATTTTCGTCATCTATTGTGCGTTAGCTTTATTGAACGAGCTAGCTCTTTCGGTTTCTGCTGTAAAAACTGCGAAAAAAACGTCTTATTCCCTCGTTAATGTTTTATTCAACATGCAATCTTTTAAATACTACATGTTGAATAAAACAATAACGAGCCAACAAACAATAATACTTGCCAACTCTTACTGCTTTTAACGGTAGACTCCTATTTTTTTTCTTTCGTCTCCTGATTTCCCATGTTTTGCAGTTTTTTTTCAGTTTATCATCAAAAAGTTTCGCTTTCTTCTCAATAGATGGCGCTCTTCTCTAGTCTACCAATGTCAGGGAATAAGAATTTTTCCAATTAATAACTCATTCAGTAAAAATTAATTTTTTGGAACTTTTTACTCTGCATGTTCGACGAAGCCCGTGCTTTGCCGAAAATGGCAGCCGATTTCAATCTTTTTGCATCTTGAAAATATTTTAATTATTTTGAAAGTTTGATGTTATTTTAACATGTGCAACCCTATACCTACTTATTTTATAATTTATTTTAATTATATATTGATTTTTTTTTTTTTGATTTGAGAAATTAAATTTTTGTAGGTACTTTTTTGGTAGAGATCCTAAATACGGAGAGATCGGACGACTTCAGAGCGGCGGCCGTCTTATGTCCAAAGATGCGCACTCTCCGTAGATCGTAATGCATCTTCTGCCCCAAATATCACTGCAAATTTTATGGAAAAAATTGGAAGCTAGTTATGATATTATGAAATGCAATGTGGAAGAAAAATCAGTCTATTCTTTGAAGATTTCATGCCCAATATTACTTGGGAAAGCTGGAAATTCACACAGAGCAGCATTTCGAGCTGACAACACTTGGACTAAACATGGCGGATAGCGGCATGCCGTTGTCCAATCTCTCGGTATATAGGATCTCTAGTCTTCCAATGCCGGGGAACAAGAATTTTATCCAGTTAATAACTCATTTACTCAATATTCATTTTTCGGAAGCTTTCCTTAGTGCATGTTCAATCATTTTCGTCATCTATTGTGCGTTAGGTTTATTGTACAAGCTAGCTCGTTTTGTTTCTGCTGGAAAAACGGTCTTATTCCCTCGTTATTGTTTTATCCAAAATGCTGTCTTTTAAATATTTCATACTTGCCAGCTCTTACTGTTTTTAATGGGAGACTCCTGTTTTTTGCTTGAATCTCCCGATTTCCCGTTTTTGCAGTTTTTTTCAGTCAATCATCAAAAAATTTCACTGTCTTCTCAAAAGATGGCGCCCTTTTCTAGTCTACCAATGTCAAGGAACAAGAATTTTATCTAATTAATAACTCATTTAATCAATATTTTTTTTTTAAGCTTTCCACATTGCTTGATCGACGAAGCACGCGCTTTGCCGAAAATGGCAGCAGATTTCAATCCTTTTGCATCTCGAAAATATTTCAGTTATTTTGAAAGTTCGCAGTTATTTTAACAAGTATTACTCTATACCTACTTATTTTATATTTTATTTTCATTATATATTGATTTTTTCTTGTGGATTTTTGTAATTAAATTTTGGTAACTCTTTTTTTGGTAGAGGCTGGGGAATGTACACAACTTTAAGCAAACTCACTTCTTATTACTCGATGCCCGACTGTAGCAAATTGAATTAAGCATTTGGAGTGCGTATCCTAGGTTCATTGAATTTTGAAATTATTTAGTGAATCATCTTTGGAAATAAAATTAGGCATGAACCAGTATTCTCTTTTCAGTTTTTGGAAAGTTGCCCGCTTAAAAATGTAAACGTTATATCTTCTTGTGATTTATGTATGCATGAAAATTGTCACTGATTCTGTGTTCTGTTTTGCAGGACTGCTTCTTCTATTCGTTGGTGTTCGACCCCCAGCAGAAGACCCTGTTGGCCGACAAGGGAGAGATCAGAGTGGGGCCCAGGTACCAAGCAGAGATACCCCCCATGATGCCCCCAGGTGAGCACTCTCTACTTTCCGAAAACTCTGTGATCGATTCGGAACCGAATCGGATCCACTTCACAAAATTTCATTACTGAAAGTTAGGCTTCTCACACTGTTTCGTTTGAGAAAACAATTCTTTCTTCACTTTTGAGCTTGACCTGTTCGTGCAGAAACAGTTGAAACGAATCTGTAAAAAAACTTAGACTTCACTTCTATTCCGGGTTAAGTCCTGCTGGCTGAAGGGATTTTGGATTAGAGTAGTAATAGCTAAACATACTCTACACCGGTGGTGCCTGAGCTACGGCCTGCAGGTCAGATGTGGCCCGTTATACTCAATATTACAAATCAAAAGTATGTAAAATCTGTTTAAGGCTTTCACGGCCGGCGTCAGTATGGGGAGATAACATTTCCGGGCTTATTGGCCGTGGTCTAATTGGAGTAGAAATTCCTGACGTTTCGGCTTGCTTAGCTGCAGCCATCATCAGTGGTTTGAGTTTGGCGAGACTGATTCCTGGCTCCGGTATTTAAGCAAACTGCTGCTGGTCCTGATTGGGAGACGTTCTCAAGCCGCTGGTGGAATAAGGTTCCCGATTGGATGAGATTCAAGCCGCTGGGTGATCCTGGTACCTGATTGGATGGGATTCACAAGCCGTGGTGGCTGCCGGTTTCCGATTGGATGGGACCACAGTATGTTTTAGACTGTTGTGGCGAGCGGATCTAAGGGCAGGGTGCCATGTTTTTGGTAAATTGAAGATCTCCTCTTTTCTGTTGAAATTAAAGGGGTGTTTGAAAATTTCTGTGGCTTCGCGATGAAGACGGGCAAAGTAATGAGATGTTGTAGCCAAGATTTCTGTGTCATTAAATTTGATGTTGTGGACTCCTTCTGTTTGTCTCTCGCAGAATTTTCGCAGTTGGATCTTTAGTTAGGGACCTGTAGATATCGGTGTCTAACAATTCTTGGATCTTGTCCTGGTAGTCCTCGGTGCTAAGGACGGCGGTGGCATTTCCTTCGTCAGCGGCTAAGATGACACTATCTTGATTGGACTTCAGCTGTTTCAACTCACGTCTTTCTTGTGCTGGGATATTGCTCCTTGGTGTTTTGACTCGCTGTAAAATCCTTTATGCTTCTTGGCGGATGTCTTCTGACACGTCCTTTGGAAGCTTGTGGAAACCGGCTATTTTGGAACCTTCCAAAACAACAGATAGACTTGATTCGGTGGTATAAACGATGGTTGCAAATTTGAAGCCAGATACAGTAGTTTGTGTCGGGAACAGTTAAAAGTGAAAGCTTCTGTTTCATTTCTTTTTTTTTGCTCCAATGCCACAATTAGCGGCACACACAGGGGATCTGGACCCCTCTCATTGCCCTCGAGTCTTTCCGAGTTAAGGCAAGAGTAAGATCTTGAGTTAATCGAAGGTAAACAGGAATTTCGAATTTAATAAATGAAGAAATAAAACTTAATTTCTCTTACTTCCCCTGCAAATAAAACTGTATAAATTGTTCTATGATGATGGATTTGCTTTGTTTTTATTTTTAATTGGAGGAAAAGTACATAGATTCATTCTTGTGCTTTCTGGTAATTTTAAATTATTATTTGAGGGGGGGGGGGCAATCGAATGTTTCTCATTACTTGATTTAATTGTACTTTCTCGAGTCGTCTTTTTTATTTATAAGCAGAAGCTTAATAGTTAGTTATTGTGTGTTAGTCTTAAGCATAATTTTTTCTTTGTAGGGTTTTATTAATTAAAATCCTTACACTGTTTTTCTCCTGTCGTCACTTCTCGTTAAGTGGGACATACATTTCTCTTGACCGGAATTTAAAGTGTAGAAAATTTTTTGTGCAGGTGCCGTGGATCCCAGAGACTCTGAAGTGTTGGAAGAGTTGGCCTACACCCCACACCACAGCCTGACAGACAGACAGATCGACCAGTTCCTCATCATCTGCCGGTCAGTAGTCCATTTGTTTGATTTTAAAAGTTCCCGCATTTTTGTCAACTTTCATCAGCCAACAAAGGAAGTGATTGTTCCGAAATGTTTATTATAAAAATAAAATTCCCTCCCCCACCCCCCCAAAAAAAAGGATTTTTCACTGATTTGATCTTTTTTTTAAAAAAATTTACATTAAAATGGCCAAGATAAAGAAAAAAAAATCTTTTCACAGGTTAAAGTAAGAAATAACAGCGTCAAAAAGCACAAATGCAGATTACTGCCTAACACGTGTTTCAGCATTACAAGGAATGCCTTTTTTGATGCAAAAGTAATGAGCTTATGGATGAAAAGGCATCCTACAAAGGCCTTTTGTCGAGTTTTTTGTAGTGTTTTTAACTCTGTTTTAATACTTAATTTGTACTTTATGCATGTGTTGTTTTACTTATTCCATAGCACAAAGTTTTCAACTGCTTTTTTACAAAGCTCATTACTTTTTGCGTTGAATGGGCGTTCCTTGTAACTCCGAAACATGTGTCTGCAATTTGTGCTTTTAGACTTTATTTCTTAATTTACTTTTCAGTACAAAGGTATTTATTTATCTTTTCACGGGGCTTATAACTGGTCTGTAAGAGGCGGTATTCCTTGACTTGATCAGTATTTGTCAGTGTTTTCAGAATTCAGTCGGTAGAGTCGGTATTTTTTTTTGAAAATATACAGAATGTTATTTTGAAGATGTCTGCATTAATTTTTTCTTTATTTTTCTTATTAACTTTGTAGAAAGCCAAAAAGGTGAGAAATCACCAATATTGCAATCTAATTTTGCCAATCTTGTAAACTCTGCATTACTCGATAAGAATTATTTGCTCTCTTTTTATTTTATGGGAATACTTTTTTTTAATACAAACCTAAGACCCTAGTCTGCTTTTCATCCATGTTTTATAGAAAAGAACATACAATTTTTTTTAAAAGTAAGATATTGAAATTTTGCAAATGTGTTTGTCAGTCTTTCTGACCTCATCCAGGGTGGCGACAGATCAGGGAGATCAGGGAAAAGTCAGGGAACTTTATCACTCAGGGAAAAATCAGGGGAATATCAGGTAATTTTGAAAAAATAACAAAAATTCAGGGAAAATTGATCAAATGAAGAAAAAAATTTTTTTTCCTTGCAAAATGAAGTATTTTGATTCCTTACAAATTTTCCACCAATTATTTGTTTTAAAAAAGTAAAATTAATGAGATGTGATTATACAGTGTCTGCAGATACTGCCGTTTTCCTGCACACGGCAGTATTATTTACGTAAGTAAAACTACATTACTTCTATACTTTAACTATCACTTGTTATTCTTGCAGCAACAATTATACTGCTTAAAAATTCAGTTCAAGGTTATTTCCATTGAAATTTTTTAGTTTTATCATGATTAGATATGTCTTCAAGAGTGGTTTTAATCATTTCATAGAATTCTTATGTTAACTGGTTCCTGGAAGTAAAGTATTTGTTTTAGATTTCTTGCAATATTTCTCTGCCAATAATTTTCAATACACTATTTTTACCAAAAAAAAAATCATCTTTTCAAAATATATTTTTAATTAATAGCTTAAACCGTTCTAAACACTGCATTTTGTTTAATATGCAATCCTTTTCAGGTAGGGCAAAGAAAGGAAACCATTATCATTGATAACGTAAATCAGGGAAATTTGGTGAACTTAATCAGGGAAAAGTCAGGGAACTTTTTTTTCCAGTTCCTGTCGCCACCCTGTCATCTCTCTTTCCCCTCCCCCCAATCTTGTATGTAAATAGTGTGATATGAAAAAAAATCTGTTTCAAGACACCTTGCAGTTCCAACCAAAAAAAAAAAAGCATCAGTACTTGTGCAGAAATGGAAGGCATATATAAATCCTGAACTAAAAATCACATTTGGTTTGAACAAACTTTGCTGAAGAAAGCTCTGGACGAAGAATAGGTAGTACGAAAAATATTTCTAAATCTTGCTATTTTTTGGGTATTTTTTGAGAAATAATAATGGGGGGAAAAAAGGTAGATTAAATTGGAGGATTTCAAACCTTTTGTCTAAGAAATGAACAGTATTTGTAAGGGGGGGGGGGGGGGTACTAAAAAATTTCAGATTATCAACAAATTTTTTTTCCCTTTTTTTCAAAAAATGTGAAAAAAGTTGTTTAAAATTTTAAAAGTAGTTTTTTTGTAGACGAAACAACATTGACAAAAGTTAAAGTATGAGTGAATCGAGAAAGGTTTAATTCAAAGCTTGACTTAGAAAGCTGTAAATGATTTTTTTTTTTTGGCTTTTTCTGTTGTCAATGAAAAACGATATGTATATTTATTTCCACGAAAATTTTTTGGAAATTGTCATCAAATTCAAATTTAGTTATTTTTGGCAGCAACTAAAATGTGTACTGAAGAATTCCGTTTCAATAAAAATGTCAAGTTTTCATTTTTTAAAATTAATTATTAAAATTGCTTCTAAATGCAGACAAAAATAACTCTAGCATCCCTCTCGAAGAATTGCTGCTTTTTTTTGTACATTATGGCGAATTCTCCCTACCTCCATAGTATTTCAAAATTCATAAGTGTAAATGATAAATATTATGAAAATTTATTTTGCTGAAAGGTACATTTCGTCGTATCAGTATTCATTGTTATGGGATTCCACTGAATCAATTTTTAAGTATAAAGTACGGATTATTTTGCACGAAACATTTGATTTTTGCAATAAAAAAATGAGTCAAGTTGGAAACCCAAATCGTCTGAATAACTTGATAGTTATAAAAGGTGATGGAATCTCGTTTACACTGAAACTTTTGTCGCTAAATTTATTCGCATCCATAATTTTAAGCTTTGAATGGGTGGAAAACATGGATCTGTTTCTTAAAAAGAGGTTATTTTGTTTTGCAGGTCTGTTGGCACGTTTACCCACAATTGTGCAGCATTTTATTTCTGTTAATGTATTTTTATTTTTGCTATTTTGTTTTAGAAAATGATCAGTTTTTTTATTTTAAGCTTTAAAAAATAATTTTCCTCTAGAATCGATGACGCAGTGGCTACAGTACCTTTAAATATTTATGCATGCAATTAGAAAAACAGTAAAATCCCTTTGCGACAAACTTCGAGGACAAACTTTTGTGACGGAAATTTCGTTATGATGGGATTCGAGTGACGTAATGGAAATTAAATTGGAACCAAAAATGTATTTTTCTGAAACGGATATTTTGTCGTATCGGTATTTGTTGTAATGGGATTTTACTGTATCCATTTTTGACTACTAAGTATGGTTTGTTTTGCACTAAACATTTGGTTTTTGCAATAAAAATAATGATCAATCTATGCACCCGAATAATTTCACAGTTAAAAGGTTAAGAATTCTCTTTCACACTGAAACTTTTGTCCCTAAATTTATTCATACAGTCTTCGTAATTTTAAGCTTTGAATATTGGCATTGGTTGGAAAACCCAGTTTACATGGATAGGTTTTTTAAGAACAGGTTATTGTGTTTTGCAGGTCTGTGGGCACGTTTGCCAGGGCCCTGGACTGTTCGAGTTCTGTGAAACAGCCCAGCCTGCACATGAGTGCTGCGGCAGCATCGAGAGATATCACCTTGGTGAGTTTTTTTTCTCCTTCCCATTGATTCTCACATTAAAAGTTTAAGGGCAGTAGCCCTAAAACCTTACAAAAAAATTTAAATATTCAGTTTTTTTATCTGATTCTTTGCCAGCAGTTGATTTGTCAAATTTGACCCCTTTCTATTCACAGATTAAGATGTGTTTAGAGCGGTATTTTTCTATGCCAGAATTTGATATGTCTAAAGATTAAGTTAAGCAATGAAAATATAAACTGCTGCAAAAGTTGATAACTCTACACATCATGCTTTGCCATATCAAATTTGACTTATCCACTTTTGGCGAACAACCACAGATATATATTTTGTGTAGATTAAAAGCTACTCAATTTACATATTAATGGGGGCAGGAGTGTTTTAAAATGTGAATATAATTTCCTTTTCAAACCAGATTTTCTCAAAACATCAGTTTTAAAAACTTATGTTCTCTAGAAAATAACTTTACACGCTCCTTTGAAAATTTCACTGCATTTCATTTATAGGTTTCTAGTTTGTAGAAATGAAATTTTCCTAGTCAGCTGTTTTTATGGTCAAGAACTTTTTTTTGTCATTTAAAAAGCAACCATTGGTTAAAACTTTATAAATGATTTTATCATAAAATAAGCAGAATTGCCTTAAAATTTCTTTTCAGTAGGCTTTCTTAAAAACAGTAAAAGTTCAAGTTTCTATCATGGAAACTTTTTGACTGGCTATTTTTAAGAGATATTAAAAGTTTCATATATACATTTCTGTTAAGAAGAAAAAATAACATGAATTTAATATTTAAATATTAAACACCTTTTATGTTTTTCAAGAAAAAGGGGCTATTGAATAAAAAAATAGCATTTTTCCAATGATAAAACTTGCCCCCCTCTTGAAATTTTTGGAAACTGAATACTCCCGGTGTGGTGTTTTGTATTGAGCCGACTTCCGTTTTGCCTTTCCAGTTCCACGCCATGGACGTGCTCCATCGTCATGGCTACGATGTGACGGGGGCCCTCTCGAGCCTGGTGCCCCAGGGGGGCCCCGTGCTGTGCAGGGACGAGATGGAGGAGTGGTCTGCATCTGAGGCCAACCTCTTCGAAGAGGCCCTGGAAAAGTACGGGAAGGACTTCATAGACGTCAGGCAGGATTTTGTGAGTATCTTTCTTTCCACACTCCGATGCAGGCAATGTAATCAGACACGCTACTTTTCCGCGGAAACGCTGATTTCCGCTTTTTTTTACCTTCAATTTCATCATTCCTGAGATTGATGCAGATTTGCATTAATATTTTCTTGGGGGGGGGGGGGCATTTTTTTTCCTGAGTAATTTGAGTAATTTGCAATATGAATTTTTGATTTTTTTTATATGTATCAAAAATATCGGTTGGTGTTCATTGGGTTTGTGGACAATTTCTGCAAATGTGGGTGCTCATGTTAAAGGAAACTTAAAAATAATTTAACACTGCTTTTTCATTCTAATAAATATTCAGTATTCAGGCATAATAAATTTTAGAAAACGAACCTATTTAAACAAAAGTTTGATTGTATTTATGACTGTAAGTCCATTACCATCTGAAGTTTCTAAAATCTTTGACAAAATAAAAAGAAAAAATAGATCTTGGAAAAAAATGTAATTGAATTTGAAAAAAATAAATGTAAAAAATATATAAAAATAATATTATTTGAGCTCCCTGTTTGAAAGTATATTAATTACTCTCAAATGTTTATTTTTAACGTTTTATTTGTTACGTGTAAAGTTCAGCTTTCTTCTTCATGAAGCTGTAGCATGTCTGTGTAATACATCATTCAGATTAGTTGTACCGCATACTTGGCAACCCTACTGGATTTAAGTTTTCCGGATTTTTATGTCCTTTTCCGGTTATGAGCAAAATCATCCATTTTTTTCATGTTTTGTAGGCAAAAAAAAAATTGTATTTTGGCGCTAACGCTACTTTTACGGAACGCGGCACCGCATTTTAGGCCAAGAAGAGGTTGCCGTAGGAAAATTTCACCAGAAGACGTGAGGCAAGATTATGACATCACTCAGTAATACAGCGCATGACTTCATCGGGATACAATGGAAGCGAGTGTTGCGGTGGGCAACCAGGGAAACGATTTTGGCGCCAGTTATCATCTTCTCATTCGCTCATTTCATGCCGTTTTGGCTTCGTTCTTTTTTTCTTAAAGACGAGTAAACAGTATTTCCAAATTAAAAAAAAAAAGCATTACGAGTAATTTTTACTAAACGAAAGTAAATTCAATGAATATGAAATTCATAACTAATTTCATATTGTTAAATGTAGAGGGTAGGTGTCCTGTTTGATTTTATTTTGCGTTAAAATCTTCTGGATGAGAAAAAACTTCCGGATTTCTTTTTTTGGAGGTTGGCAGGTATTATACCAGTTCTGGCAAAGTTTTGGACACTACAGTTGACTGTTCGAAAGTGTCCGAAGCTATATTTTAAGTAAAACTATTTTTGGGGCAAAACCCCCCAAAGCTGATTTTATTTTGCAAAATTCGTCCATATTACTGGCATTTAATTGACTTGTTTCAATAACTACAGAAATTTGTAATATAATATCAAAAATTGGGACGGATGGTCATCAGTCTTTTGAAATCAGATGACAAAAGTTCATTTGTTTGGAATTATCAGTTTTTACTTTGGTGAAATAAATCAATCCACCGTGTAAAAAATCATTTTTCAATCCATTATTTATTATTAACTCTGAAAAGTCGAGAGGCAGTTGCCCCCTTTGCCCCCCCCCCCCCCCCTCTCTCGATACAAGCCGCCTATGACTTATTTATGCAGCTGATTCTAATTTAGTTACATAGAAGTTGAATCCATCATTAAAAATTGCAATTTGTATGCATGAGCTTAGATATACAGTGAAATCCCTCTAATGCGGACACTAACGGGACAAATTTTTTTTGTTCGCAGTAAAGGAGTGTCTGCAGGACAAGGGTTTTATAATGTTGTTTGCCTTGGAACCGGGGAATTAAAAATTGTCCGCATAAGAGGTGTGTCCACCTTTGAGGGGTGTCCATTAGGAGGGGTGTTACTGTATTTTTAAAAACAAAAGTAACCAAATTTTGCTGTATTTGTGCATGTGTGAAAATGAAAGTGTTTAAAACAGAATGCAATCATTGACTTAAGAACTTAAATGCGATGAATGACAATTTTTTGAACTCTATCAGAAAGACTTCCATTGACTGTGGTGCCATTTCAAGATCTAGGACTAAATGACCACCAAACTACTTTAGGAAAATGCCAATAATTTGTTTCTAGAAATGGTTAAGTGACTATAGCTTCTGTTTATTGTAGTTGCGAAATGAATTTTATGAGAAATATGATTTAAAAAAATAATTTGCTCAAGTTTTGAAATTATGACATTAAATCATCCATTTATTGTTCTCTAATCTATGATTTAAAAAAGAATTTTCTTTTCAACATCAAGTAAAGTTTTCTATATGGTAATTGCAGAAACCATGAAACACTGACGCACATTTACTTTTTTGAGTTATGAATGGAACCGAAATCTGTTTCTTGTGGTGTTGTGAATTTCTTTTTATAACTCTACGAAGACACATCTCTTACATTAGGAAGTTTTTATGCAAAGAGCTATTGGCAATTTTTTAGAGAAATATTTTTTGAAATGAACATTACAGAGAAAAATAGTCTCATACTTATTAAAACTTCTTAATATTTATATTTATGCATTACAAACGTTGCTGCCAATATGAATTGAATAGATTAGACCCTTAAGCATATTTTTGGGCAGTTTAAAAGACATTTTGGGACAGTTTTGGACGGTAAAAGCCTCCTCTCCTGTCCAAAACCAGTTCGTCGTTTTCCAGATTTTCTTTATTTTTTTAAAAAGAATATTTTGTTGGGATTTTAAAAAAAATATCCATTTTATTTTATATTTTCCATGCTGTGGTGCCAATCCTGCACAAAACTAGTTTCTTTTGACTAAAAAGGCGATCCTCTCCGAATTTGGAAAGAAAGTTAACATGCATGCATTGCTGTATATTTTGTGCTGCATTCAAGATCTTGATCCATTTGCATCCTAAAAATGGCTCAGATTTTTGAAAGTTGGATGTTATTTCAATGTATACCAATCTAAATCAACTTATTTTATTTTTTTATTTTATTAATTCATGTATATTTTTTGAAAATACAGGTGTCCAAAAAGGCTTCGACACATTTTAAAAATTCATAGGGAAGCGACAAATTGTCGTATTGATATGCGGTTGGTGCCACAATACTTCACAGATCCAAGAATTTTTTATGATATTCAGTTTGAAAATATCATATTTTGATATTTTCAATGTTTATTTTTCAAAGTATGACAATTGCAATATAAAAATTATTAATCATGTAAGGGGCTCATGTGTATATGTGATCAGTTTTACAGAGCATATGAATATAAAAGTCAATATCCAATATTAGCCAGTATTAATACTTATCTGTCAACTCTACTGATTTTTCCAGTAGTTTCCTGGGTTTTTAGCAATCCTCCCGACCTTCCGGATTTTTGTTAACAATCTACTAGATTTTATAAATCTTTAGAAAAATCCCTTTATGTATGGAATTTGGTGAAAAAAATCTGATAAAATATTTTTGTAAAAACTGTCTAGACATATGTACTTCCATGGTTTGAATTCAAACTTAAGTACATCGAGATATTGATCAAAAAGTAAGTTTTAACTCTAAATTAAGCATTTACTTAACTTTTATTTTTCCATTTTATGTTTCAATTAATTATTTTATGTTTATATGAAGTAAGAGACTTCCATATGATAGTATTTAATGGGATAGTAAAAAATCTACTGGATTTTTTCCCTTGGAATGTTGGTAGGTATGTTAATATCAGTTATGTTTTATTTTATTTCTAATACATTAAATTATCCTGTTTCACTAATGATTGTAAATGTCGTTTATATAAAATATATACTAAAAGGGCGATTCTCTCCGAATTTGGAAAGTTAACATGCGTGCATTGCTGTAAATGTTGTGCTGCGTTCTAGATCTTGATTCATTTGCATCCTGAAAATGGCTCAGATTTTTGAAAGTTTTACGTTATTTCGATGTATACCAATCTAAATCAACTTATTTTATTTTCTTATTTTATTAATTCATGTTCATTTTTTGAAAACACGGATGCCCAAAAAGGCCTCGACGCATTTTTAAAATTTATAGGAAAGCAACACATTGTCGTATCGATATGCGATTTGTACCATAATACTTCATAGATCCAAGAATTTGTTTAAAGATATTTATTTTGAAAATAGAACGTTATTTTGATATTTTCAATGTTTATTTTTTGAAGTATGACATATGTAATATTAAAACTGTATTAATATTAGGGGCTCATGTATACATGTGATCAGTTTTACAGAGCATATGAATATAAAAGTCAATATCCAATATTAGCTAGTATTAATATTAGTTATGTTTCATTTTATTTCTAATACATTAAATTATCATATTTCACAAATATGATTGTAAATATCTTTTATATTTAAGTGCCGTTTAAATTACATTACATTTTACATGAAATGTATATTTTACATTTTTAAATGTATATTTGAATTTTTACATGAAATGTATATTTATAAATGTAAATAATAAAAGGAACATTCATTTTAAAGTTGATACATTATAATAGTAATACAAGAAATAAACAACATTGATTTGATGAAGCAGTTACCTTTTGAAGGTTTAAGTGTTCAGTTTTTCGATCTTTACGAAAATGTCATGTTTTCGAGCCCCGGTCGTAATAGGGTCGTGTTTTTTTCGTTGCATAGCTGCCCTGGAAGAGCCTGAAGAACGTGATCGAGTACTACTACATGTGGAAGACCACTGACCGCTACGTCCAACAGAAGAGGGTCAAGGCCGTGGAAGCTGAGTCCAAGCTCAAGCAGGTCTACATCCCAAACTAGTGAGTTTCTCTCTTTCCGTCTTCAGGGATCGGAATCCGTTTTTGATTTGAGAAAACGCAAGTTGTTTTTCGAGAATCGTTTAAATCTCAATCTCCTACTGAACTACTACAGTCGAACCCACTTAATGGGATATTTAATTTGCTACAAGAAATTACAGTAGAACCTCCCTTAAGGGACACCTCTATTTAAGGGACATTTTCTCTGGTCCCAGTCCTTTTGAATAGGGACTTCCATGTATTTGCCTCTAATTAAGGGACACCTCTATTTAAGGGACAGTCACAGAGAAAAAAATAATTTTAAAAAATTATGTACGAGTGCATAAGAAAGAGTGAATTTACTGGAATTCTAGTTTT
The DNA here is from genome assembly GCF_026930045.1 of Uloborus diversus. Taxonomy (NCBI): domain Eukaryota; kingdom Metazoa; phylum Arthropoda; class Arachnida; order Araneae; family Uloboridae; genus Uloborus; species Uloborus diversus. Next base: position 910,898 of record NW_026558098.1, on the reverse strand, counting down.
GCTTCTCCTCTAAAAACTAATTGAGGAGAGTTTCACATTAACGTACGCTAAAGAAACAAATTATGTTGTAAACATCTTTCAAGAATCATTTTAGTCTCAATCTTCTACTGAACTGCTACAGTCTAACCCACTTAACGGGATATTTAATTTGCCACAAAATATTATTCTAATAAGCGAAATATTCCATTATCCAGGATCAAAATAACAATGGTATTTTGTAGTAAGTTATTGCCCTAAGCCAGGCCTAAGGCAGAAATACTTAACATACACCACCAGCTCAGTTATTCCATCCGATGACTGCAGTTTCTTGCTTTTTTACATTAGCTACCTGTTTGTTTGGCTCCCTTAGAGGTTTTTCGCCTCCAGCTCATTTGATTCCTATTCCAGGCTCATGAGTGCTAAGAAGCAAGAAACTGCAGTCCTCGGATGGAGTGACTGAGCTGGCGGTGTATTTTAAGTAAATGACAATGGCACTTGAAATATGTATTACAATATTCTTTTACCTGATATTCTAATAAGCGGGCTTGACTGTACATAGAGCTGTATATAATTTTAACTTATGCAACTCTTTTTACTCTGAAAAATGGCAAAACTAAAAACAAGTGAGTTTAAAATCTGTTCAGTACAGTCTGACCGGCGATGATCAAACCTCCGGTTTATAGGCTGTTTGTAAGTTCATAGTTTAGTGGCAGTTCAGAAATGATGTCCCCCTTATTTTCAATGTCCCTCCCCACTTTGTTAAAGTCACATTTCACCTTACACCCTCTTTTCCATTGCAAATGTCATGCCTCGTGTTACTTCCTCCTCTCTGTGTCACAAAGTCACCCTCCCCCACCTTTGTCACATGTCATGCTTCTTTCAAAAACATTCTTTTTAAAAATGCATGATGTCACATTTTGTTTTATCCCCCCCCCCCATAAACATTCTCTTCTAAAAGATTCATGATGTCACATTTCGTGTTTCTTTCCCCTTCCCTTCTCCTCTTCACAATGTCAAAAAACCTGGCTCCCCTCTAAAGTGTGACATCTTTTTGTGGACAGTCCTTCACACGAATCATCGGGCCATTTTCGAAGCCTATCATCCGAAAACTCGGGAGAGGGAACTCTTTTTGTGGTCCATTTTATTTAGGGGGCAGATACAGACTTCATGTTGAAGAATACAGGGTTTTGGGTACAAAACACAGGGTTCGCACGGGTCATGAAAATCCTGGAAAGCCATGGAAAAAAAATAGACGAATTTCAGACCTGGAAAAGCCATGGAAAATTAATATTTTTTTAAAAAAAGTCATTTAAATTTATTTAAAGTCATGAAAAAATGTTTTGAGCAGTAAGAAAGTAACGGTCTCTAAAAGAGCACTAGAAATGTTGAGTGGTTTAGTAATATTGCATGTAACTTGAACAATCTCAGAAAAAAGTCTGAGCTTTGGAATCCAATTTCATCTGCTTCTGTGACAGCCGCTCGCCGTTTTTTGCAATTAGATTTTACTACTAGGATATTACTAATTTTGAATTCACCATTATTTTCTCCACTTTTTATATTCTGTACTAGTGGACTTGTCCTTTCTTGATTTTGCCACGCCCCCTCAAAAAGTGTAATTCATTTGCACCCGAGTTCATTTCAACTACTTGTAAAAAAATTCACTATTAAATTTACCAGAGTTTCTCTTAATTTGTTGAAGGATTTAGAAAGTGAAGATTTTAGTCAGGCAATAGAACATAGAAATAGGGGAATTCTTGTACTGTAAAACAGTGGTGCCCAACATACAGCTCGTAAAACTGATCCCCTTGTGGCCAGCTGAAATATCTGATTTAGAAAAATGAAAAAACTGAAAAACGTGGCTTTACTCTAATGAACCAATAGTAACCAGTATATTGTTTAGTTACATTGGGTGAGTAGATGCACTATTGACACCAAAGGGAAATGCTTTTATGAAGTGAATTTATTATTGGTAACTTAGTAATGACCCATTCAAATTTTGTCCCACTCATTACTATTCTGCCCTATTTATTAAATATTTGTTAGATGTTTAAACATCAGTGTATTGCATTTTTACTTTACTTGAATTGATATGATGAAGACAAATGAGAATAATTTATTAGTTTCTGCAGTGCACTGATATTTTTTCAGTCACTAGTAAGTGCCCTCCAATGAGGTAGTGGCACTCACATAAAAGTTTTTCGAAAGCCCATTTCCAAAAATATGCAAGTTTGGCATTTAATAGTACAGGGTTCGTACGGGTCATGGAAATCCTGGAAAGTCATGGAAAAATAATAAACAAATTTCAAACCTGGAAAAGTCATGGAAAATTAATATTTTCATTAAAAGTCATGGAAATTTATTTAAAGTCATGGAAATATGTCTTGGCAAGTAAGAAAGTAACAATAGCTAAAAGAGCGCTAGAAATGTTGAGTGATTTAGTAATATTGCATATAAACTGAACAATCCCAAAAACAAATCAGAGTTTTGGAATCCAATTTCATCCGCTTCTGTAACAGCCGCTCACCTTTTTTTGTGATGTGATTTTACTACCGGGGCATCTCTAATTTTGAACTCACCATTATTTTCAGTTCTTCTCGTCTTTTATATTCTGTAGTAGGGGACTTGCACGTTCTTGATTTTGCTACGCCCCCTCAATTCAATTGCACCCGAGTTTGTTTCTACTACTTGTAAACAATTCATTATGAAATTTATCAGTTTATCTTAATATATTGAAGGTTTTAGGAAATGAAAACTTTTGTCAGGCAATAGAACATAGAAATAGGGTATTTCTAACAAGTGGTGCTCAACATAGAGCTCACAAAACTGATCCTTGTGGCCAGCTGAAATATTTAGTTTAGAAAAATGAAACTCGGAAGAGAAATGAATTTACTGAAAAAGATGGCTTTACTTTAAAGAACGAATATACTGTCAAGTTACATGGGTGATATTAGATGCACTATTGACACCAAAGGGCAATGTTTTTATGAAATAAATTTATTGGAAACTTAGTAACGTCTCATTTAATTTTTGTCCTATTCATTACTATTCTTCCCTATTTATTAAACATTTATTAGACATAAGACACTATATTTTTACAGCGTATAGTGAAACAGCATTCATTATATTTTTACTTTACTTGAATTTATATGATAAAGACGAATATAATAAGAATAATTTATCAGTTTCTGCAACGCGTGTACTGATATTTTGTCAGTCACAAGTAAGTGCTCCAATGAGGTAATGGCATTCACGTAAAAGTTTTTTTGAAGCCCATTTCCGAAAATTGGCAAGTTTGACATTAAATAGTACTGTTCTCTTCGTGTAATAAGGTCATGAAAATTTTTATGAAGTCATGAAAAAGTCTTGGAAAAGTCATGGAAATTTTTTATCCAAATTCAGTATGAACCCTGAAACCATTTCTGAAACTGCTCAGGTGTTTGGGCAAACATGTCACAAGCAATGAACGAAATTCGTAATTCAAATGTTTGATTTTAAAGATGTTTTTCTGAATTGAATCGTCTACTTTTCACTCATCAAGTATTCGAACACAATGTGGATGGATAAGAATGTCGACAGTTTAAGGGGGGTCATGACACCCTGTATTGACTCTGTGAAAAGAGTTGTATAAGAGAATGTTTTGTGATTTCAGCAACAACAAGCCCGGTGTCCTGAATGGGGCAAGCGCTGGAGAGAGCCCCTCTGCCAGTGGGAGACCCTGCGAGAGCTGCTACAGTGAGTATCCAATCAGATTCTTTTTTACCTCCCTCCCCCCCCCCTTTACCAAAAGAGACAGCAAACTCTCTCTCTGGGCATGAATGCTGCCAATAGTTGGAATAAATTTTGATCATGAATTGACGAGTCATTTTCACGTGAGAGTTTAGTGAAACCATACTTTCCAAGTCTACTGTTTTTAACGGCAGACTCCCGTTTTTTGCTTCCATCTCCCGATTTCCCGTTTTTTACGATTTTCTCCCGTTTTTGCGGTTTTTTCAGTCAATTATCAAAAAGTTTCACTTTCTTCTCAGTAGATGGCGCCTTTTTCTTGTCTACCAATGTCGGGGAATAAGATTTTTTCCAATTAATAACCCATTTCGTTAAAATTAATTTTTTGGAAGCTTTCCACATTGCATGTTCAGCGAAACACGTGCTTTGCCGAAAATGGCAGCAGATTTCAATCCTTTTGCATCTTGTAAATATTTCAATTATTTTAGAAGTTTGAAGTTATTTTAACATGTGCTACCCTATACCTACTTATTTTATATTTTATTTTCATTATAGATTGATTTTTATTTTTTCGGGTTTTAGAAATTAAGTTTTTGTAGCTACTTTTATGATGGATACTGGGGAATGTACAAAACTTGAAGCAAATTCGCTCCTTATTGTTTGGTTTTTCCTTTGTAGTATGTTTTTCTTACTGCTACCAATTAACTTACATCTGTGAAAAATCCCCATTACACTTTAAATTTAGTATTCATGTTATCTAAAGGCATAATTTAAAAATTCTGTAGCGGGGATATGTCGATGGTGAATCACCTATATACCTCTGGTGAAATCTCCTGTTTTTCTTTTTTTGAAAGTTGGCAAGTATGGTGAAACACACTTTTGACGAATGCAGGAAACTTTAAATGTGATGTATGTGCACATGAGTATTATTTGTTACTTTTCTCACAAAAACTGAATTCATATATGCAAGACCAAACTATATCAACAATATCAATGAGTGGAAATGATTAAGTTTTATGTCATCCTTTTAATGTGTGTGTATACATTTACACACCTTTGTTACAATGCATGTAACAAACTGAAAGAAAAAAAAAACTTTGAAAATTTCAATTTATTTTATAAATAAAAAGCCCTGGAAATGTCTGTTCTAAAGATTGATTTACTGGGCTCATAGTCCTCCTATATTTTCTCACTGACTCCTATATTTTTTTCGTCGGATGTTAAATGCTACCCAAAAATACAAAAACCTTTGATCCTTTTTTTTCTTTCTCCACTGCTCTGTGCACTCTTGCGTCTTTAATGTTGCCATATGTACTAAACTCCTGTTTGATTTTTTTTATTTTTATGAAATACGTAAAAGTTGCATTTTACTTGCAACTTTTAACTTGTTTTCGATGTTTTATCTTCTTTTAATGAGTTTACTTTGTAATTTTAGTCATGTTAACTTTAAGTGTACTGCTGTTCAGATTTCGAAAGCTTTTAATTTTGTCACATTTGAAACTTACATGTAGTTCAAATGAAGGGTGGTAGCTCATACGATATTGTTTTTAAAAATGCAGTGTTCAGATTTTAGTACCAATTCAACTTTGAGTACTTTCAATGTTTAAAAGCTTGTAGCTCGCTCAAAAATGTAACTATCTCGACGAACAAAGTGTCATTTAGTAGGATTTTATCTGCTTTTTTAAAATATGTATTTATTTTGTGTGTAGATTTTCCAAGAATTTCAGGAATCTGTCTCAATCTCAGATTTTTTTTTTAGCTCTTTTTTTTCTATCTACCGTAACTCAGGTATGGTGTTACAAATTGGGCAGGATAATGGATAGTTCTATGCTCCAATTGGGATCTTCTAACACCCCTTTTTGTTTGGCCGATTAGGCCAAATTCACTCTTTATACATAACTCTAAGTTATGGATAATGCCGTTACAGTGAGTGCCAGTAATTGAATCAGCTACTTTAATGAATCGATTCCTCAAAAACAAAATCCAGTTTTAACCTTAAAAAATTGCTGAATATTTGAATACAACATGCCACTTAAATGAATCAAGCTTATGAGACTGACCATTTCCCGCAAATGTGATGCACAGTCTTTTTTTCTTTGGCTTCATTTAGTAAAATTAGTTTTTTTCTTCCTGTAAATACTGAAATAAAGGGCAGGTAGAGTGTTTGTTGTCTTCCAAATTTTTCAAATATTTAGTGTTTCAAAATTCCTATATTTTTTTCTACCAAACTCCTATATTCTTGCTTTTAAACTCATATATTTTTTCCACTGTCTATGAGCCCTGATTTAACAATCACAAAAATGCATTTTAATGGTGAATGATGATTTGGTTCATGTTTGGTATTTTGAAGGAGAAAAGGCATTGGCAGGTTTGAAAAAGAAGGGATACTTTTTTTTTTTAGCTGCAATTGCTGAATGTATGTGTCAGTTAAGAAGAAAAAAAAAGGGGGGGGGGGGGGGTTGTCTTGCATGTATTTAAAAATAGTTAACATTTTGTGCTCAACTAAAGAAAATGTAACTGTGTAATAACAACTCTTGTTTGTTTTTCAATGCAAAAAATCATTTTTTTCCATTTCTTTCTCATTTTTCCAGTAAGAACTATATTTTTCCACCACCTCCAAGTTTCCTTTTTCAAATATCTTAGTCCACTTTTGAAGTGTCCTTAAATGTGATTTATAAATCATATTTTCTATACCTAGATCTTTTTTAGAAATCATGAAATTAGTTTTCAATATGATGCTTTTTATCTATGGTTTAAAACAGTGTGCATTTTTGTCGATGTCATTTAATAAATACCTTTAAAGTGCTTGGGGGTCTGTAAGGAAAAAAATAATCGCTGATTTGAATGTCATGTGTTCGATTTCTCATTCCGTCGTTTCTCTCAATTTCCCGAACAGCTCCCACCTCTAGTCAGTGGTATGCCTTCGGTCCTGCCCACCTGCAGTGCCGCCTGTGCCAGTCCTGCTGGAACTACTTCAAGCGCTACGGGGGACTCAAGTACCCCACCAGGCTCGGTGAGTGCATACTTCTCCCGTTTTTGCAGTTTTTTAGTCAATCATCCAAAAGTTTCACTTTCTTCTCAGTAGATGGCGCCCCTTTCTATTCCACCAATGTCAGGGAATAAGAATTTTTCAAGTAATAACTCATTTAGTAAAAAATAGTTTTTTTGAAGCTTTCCACATTTGCATGTTCAACGAAGCACGTGCTTTGCCGAAAATGGCAGCCGATTTCAATCCTTTTGCATCCTGAAATTATTTCAATTATTTTGAATGTTTGAAGTTATTTTAACATGTGCTCCCCTATACCTACTTATTTTATATTGTATTTTCATTATATATTGATTTCCTTTTCTTTTTTTCGGATTTTAGTAACTAAATGTTTGTAGCTACTTTTCTGGTAGAGACTGGAGAATGTATGAAACTTTAAGCAAATTCACCCCTTATTATTTTGTTTTCCCTTTGCAGTATATTTTTCTTGCAACTACCAATTAGCTTACATCTGCGAAAAATCCCCATTTCACTTTAAATTTAGTATTTATGTTATTAAAAAGCATAATTTAATCATTCTGTTGTGAAGATATGTTGCTGGTGAATCACCTATATACCTCTAGTGGAATCTCCTGTTTTTTTTTTCGAAGGTTGGCAAGTATGTGAGTGCCATTTTGTGCCACCTTCCCCTCCAGGTTTATTTCCTCGGCTTCGATCGCTTCCTCGGACTCTCGGAGAAAGCAGTTTCGGATTTTCCGCTTGCCTCACTCCCTAATGGAGTAAACGTCTCCCGAATGTTCACCAACACAAGGACGATTCAATCGCTAATTCTAATTGCAGAAGAATGCCCCAGGAAAGAATTCTTTGGTGATTAAAATTTAGTTAAAAATCCCTGCAGTGAAACAATCATGTTTGCAAAAATGATATTTTTGTATACACACGATTATGAAAATTGCATATGTCTGAACGCTTTGAAAATATTTCTAGTTCAAAATTCCTTCTTTTCAGAGTTTTATTTTCTGAAAAATGGGGAAAAACGTACCCGATGTTTCTTCGAACTTCTTGAACTTCTCCCCTCTGTGAAGAATACTCATTGAAAAAGAAAATATTAGAGACTTATTCCTAATTTAAAAAAAAAAAAAAAATCACCCAAAGGCTGTAACTTTTTTAGCTTCAAAAATCTAACGTCAATTCTTAATTTCCGAATCTCGGATCCCGCCGTATTTTCGAACGAAACCAGTTTTTGTCATTTAATTTATTCATGCAAGCGAAAACCTTTTGAATGTTCTACTGAACATTGAATACAATTAGACGTCATCACTTATTTTAAATTCTTTTCCGTGTAATTTAAACTCTGATTTTTAGTTACAGTATGAAAATATAGATTTCAATTCTATAACCCTATTTTACTCCCCTATTTTAATTTATAAAAAATTAATGTTAAATGTTTTATTATAACTATGATTTTTTTTTTTTTCAAAATTATTAAAAGCCAAAGAATTGAAATGATGCTTGAAAATTTCAAATTTTTTTTGTTTTTATATGACTTATACTGAAATGCTCATTGGTCCCTTTCTTTCTAGAATCGGTGGATCTGATTGGAGGGAGTGGGGGTGAGAGGATGCAGGGGGCCCACGTGGCCTCACACAGACCCCACAGGTGCACGATCTCAGGATGCGGGAAGGTGAGTCTCTTTCTATTTCTTTCATTCTCTCGTTTAGCGCAATTTCTAAAAATGTGCCGTGTTCTGTAAGACTTGCCGTAATAAAAGAGGGTATCACTGTTACATTTTAAGTTAACGACTATGTTCCCGTCTTATACCATACAAATTGTAAGTTTTATTTTGATATGAAATTTGAAAATAAAAAATGTTTGAACTTTTGGACTCTTACGTTGAATGAAGTATGGTAAACCACTCATTTATTTGAATCCCATCGAACCAGACTTCACCCAATCAGGAGAGCATGCAATCGTTTTAAACTAGAAAACAACTGAATGAATCTTTATCGAAGCATTTTTAATGGTTTAGGTCGACTTGCTGAGAGAAAAATTAAATGAAAGTGTCCGTGAGCTGTCCACAGAATATTCTTATCTTTACTACTTTGGCAATAAAATGGCGAAAACCTACATTTGCCGAGCAGAAGAACCGTACTTTTTTCCGCCTGGTAATGATTCATCATTCCTATTTTTATCTACTGGTTCCCAACCCATTTAAACCCATCACCCCCAGGGTTGGCAGAAACCCGGGTTTTTTAAAAAATTTTGGGTTTTTTTGAATAAAACCAAAAAACCCAACTAAAGTTGGGGTTTTTCAAAGAAATGTGGATTTTTTTTTGTCTTTTTTTAGGGAACATGTGGGGTACTTGTAGCATATTGTAGCGTAAGTATATGGACAAAGCGCAAAAATTGTCTTGGGGTTAAAAAAAGCTGGAAAATTCAGCGTTTTCTGAAGAAAAGTAAAAAAGACAACGAAACCCAAGAATGATGAAGTTTCAGATTTTTTAGTTTCCATGATTACCAACAGTTAAGGCAAAGTTACTTCTCGAGTGATAAAATCTATTGTTCATTTTTGATTACTACTTTTTTTTTTTTGCATTTTACTTTATTGTATTTCATTTTTTTATGCAAAACTACTGTAGAACCTCAAGTAGTTTAAATCCCTTTTTACTGAATTCCAGCTTAATCAAGACATTTTTTTTTATTTTATGTTGCCTGATTTTCTATTTCTGTGTACAGAGTAAGAAATATTAAATTTTTTTGTAAGATAATGAAAATACTGTGCATCTCGTTATGTTTTCTGTCGACCTTTTGAAAAACCTGTTAATTTTTAAAAAAATATACCTTGTGTTTATTCGAGATATGTGATGTGTTGGTTTGCAGAAAGTAATTCACATGAAAGCCTTTTAGCTAGAGTAAATTCCTGCTGCAAAATCTACAAATATTGAGAAAATCAGACGTGACAGGACTTAGTCACGATAATTCTAGTTATTTATTGACCAGTTAAAGAAAGAAGTTAAATACGTTTATTTAAAATCTTTAGTATTAGTTAATCTAAAAAGTATTTTTTAAATGCCATTAAAAAGTTTTAAAGCTTCATGTCTCTCTCTCTCCCCATCCAGGAGTTCAAGCTGAAGGCGCACCTGGCCCGGCACTGCGCCACGGCCCACGGGCTGGTGATCCGGGCGGGCAGCCCCCGGCCCATCATGAAGACCCGGGCTGCCTTCTACCTGCACACCACCCCCCTCACCCGCAAGGCACGCAGGTTCGCGGCACGGCTCCTCCGGCCCCGGCACCAGGCACGGAACCCCTTCCAGCCCATCAACATCATGGCCATCAAGCAGGAGTGTGAGTACTCGCCGTTTGACCGCGGATTGCGCGTAATCTGGCAATGTGCCAAGCCGAAGACGACTCCGTCCGGATGAATCCGGCGGGGGAGAAGGGAAAATAACGATGGGATTTCGATGCACGCGTTTTATAATGTCGCTAGTGCCTTATTAGTTAGTAGTAAAAAATTTATATTATTTATTTATTATAAATAAATATTTATTATAATTAATTTAATTATTATTTATTATAATTAAAAATTTTATTATTTATTATTCTATTGCAAAGAAGCCTAACGGGTAAGCAACTTGTTCTTACCTCATTATAATTTAGGATAGTACTGTTTGACCGCGGTTTGTATGTAATTTGGCAATCTGCCAAGTAAAGACTATTCCGTCTGGATGAATCTGGCAGAGGAGAAGGGAAAATAACGATGGGATTATATGATGCACGCATTTTATGATGTCGCTAGTGCCTCATTCATTTATTGCATTCTCTAAAATAAAATAGGGGGAAACAAAAACAGTTACCATGGAAACAAAAAGAAAGAAAATATTTTCATTTCGTTCAGGAACGTGAAAGCGAAATGGTAAGCTCAAAACCTTGTTGTGACTAAAATCAATTCATTTTTGAATTAATTTGGGAATATACATCGAATATGTTAATGTCGAATATGTATGTAATTTGGCAATGTGCCAAGTAAAGACGATTCCATCTGGATGAATCTAGCAGGGGAGAAGGGGAAATAACGATGGGATTTCGATGCACGTGTTTTATGATGTCGCTAGTGCCTTATTAGTTAGTAGTAAAAAATTTATATTTTTTATTTATTATAAATAAAAATTTTATTATTTATTATTCCATTGCGAAGAAGCCTAACGGGTAAGCAACTTGTTCTTACCTCATTATAATTTAGGATAGTACTGTTTGACCGCGGTTTGTATGTAATTTGGCAGTGTGCCAAGTAAAGATGATTCCATCCGGATGAATCCGGCGGGGGAGAAGGGAAAATAACGATGGGATTTCGATGCACGTGTTTTATGATGTCACTAGTGCCTCATTCATTTATTGCATTCTCTAAAATAAAATAAGGGAAAACAAAAATAGTTACCATGGAAACAACAAAAAGAAAATAAAATGTTTTCATTTCATTCAGGAACGTAAGAGCAAAATGGTAAGCTCAAAACTTTGTTGTGAATAAAGAAATCAATTCATTTTTGCCTTGAGAATGTAGATCGAATATACTTTAGATTAAAAAAATGTTGCTGAGAGAGCAAATTTTCATTTTTACAAAACTAAGGCTAATTAATAGAGAGGCAAAAGTGCACATCAGTAGCAAACCAACTAACATCCCTATAAACTAATAGATACGTCCATTTTCGCCTATAAACCGGATATTAGCCTTTCCATGGAATCGATGGTTGGACAGTAGTTATATTGTAACCCAGTTTCAAGTGACAAAAAAGGGGAGAATAAATACAAATACATACTTTCCATCTCCGCTGTTTTTAACCGGAGACTCCCGTTTTTTGCTTCGGTCTCACGATATTCCGTGTTTGCAGGTTTTTCAGTTAATCGTCAAAAAGTTTCACTTTCTTCTCAATAGATGGCACCCTTTTCTAGTCCACCAAATGTCGGGGAACAAGAATTTTATGCAATTAATAACTCATTTAATGAAAATTAATGTTTTGGAAGCTTTCCACATTGTATGTTCAACGAAGCACGTGCTTTGCAGAAAATGGCAGCAGATTTCAATCCTTTTGCATCTTGAAATTATTTCAATTGTTTTGAATGTTTGAAGTTATTTTAAGATGTACTACTTTATGCCTGCTTATTTTATATTGTATTTTCATTATCTATTGATTTCTTTTTTTTTTCGGATTTTAGCAATTAAATTTTTGTATCTACTTTTCTGGAAGAGACTGGAGAATGTACGAAACTTTAAGCAAATTCTCTCCTTATTATTTAGTTTTTCCTTTGCAATATATTTTTCTTGCTGCTACCAATTTGCTTACATCTGCAAAAAATCCCCATTTCACTTTCAATTTAGTATTCATGTTATTTGAAAGCATAATTTAATAATTCTGTTGGGCAGATATGTCGCTGGTGAGTCACCATAATAACTCATTTAAATAAAAATTAAGTAAAACTTTATTTTTTGGAAGCTTTTCACATTGTATGTTGAACAAAGCACATGCTTTGCAGAAAATGGCAGCAGATTTCAATCCTTTTGCATCTTGAAAATATTTCAATAATTTTGAAAGTTTGTAGTTATTTCAACATGTGCTACCCTATACCTTCTTATTTTACATATTATTTTCATTATATGTTGATTTTTTCCCCCGGATTTCAGTAATTACATTTTTGTAGCTACTTTTTAGTAGAGATTATGTTAGTACAAAACTATAGGCAAATTCACTCATTATGTCGTTTTTCCTTTGTAAATATATTTCATGTCATTTACTGTGTCTCTCTTCTCCCCCCAGACCACACCCACGTGGTGGAGGGGTCGGCCCCCCTTCCGGAGCGAGTGCCCCCCCAGGAGGGGGCGAGGGGCAAGGTGGTGGACGTGAGCCACCGCCTGGGGACCCCCAACCTGCCTCCCCCCGAGTGGCTCCTGCCCCACCCCCCCCTCGACAAGATACCCAAGCCAGAGAGGGAGGCATTCCCCCCGCCGCCCAGGAACCAAGGTGAGTCTTTCCCCCTTTTCTTTCTGAACTTCGAGACTTTCCTTTTGAAACCTGGGAAGTGTTTAATAAGAAAGTATTGTCTTTTTTCTTCTATTGTCTTTTTTAAATTTTAGTTTTAAAAATCAATTCCTAAGTATACAGTGAAACCTCCCTTGACGGACACTTCTAATTAACGGACATTTTTGCAAGTCCCGGGTCCCTCAATATAGGCCATTCCATGTAATTCACTCTGAATAACGGACAGTTATTTCACAAAAAATTTCCCTTGCGATCGTAGCACTTCCGTTTTTTTTTTTCTTTTTCTTTTCACAGAATAGCTTAGTAACTGCTTGTCTTACAAAGCTTTTCATCCTCCACAACTGAGATCCCCCCCCCCCCCCCCCGTCATTTCCTTATTACTGTTTCTTGGAATTAAAAGGGTGGTAATGGGCAGAAGCAGCGATTGGGGCTTAAAAGTTGGGGGCAGAAAAAAAAAGAACTAAAAGACATGGTACTTTTTGGGAGCAGCAAAAAATGAAAAAGAAAAAAAAGTCATAATTTTGTTACGGCTTGTTTTGAGAGTATTGAAGCAGATCATATTGCCAGCTGTCAATAATGCAATAGTGATACTCCAGATAAAATAAATAAATTAACCATAAAAAGTAGAGAATTTTCGGAAGCACTGAAATACGGTAAAGAATTGAAAAACTTTTTCGTGAGCAAAGGGGACACTGAAAGACTTGCTAAGGTAAATGATTTAAACATTTATATTGAGAAACAGACTTGCAATGCAAAAAAGAGACGTCAAACTGTTTTAACTGGTTACTTTAATTGATTAAATGCTTTTAAAGACAAGTGTGTGCCGTCAGTATACCTTTATTAAGAAAAAACAGACTAATTACTCTTGACGTAAAATGTAGTAAACCTTTCGCAATTGTTTCGATTGTGTTCTACAAAAGGAACAACAGCCCATTTTGAAAAAGGCAAATGAAGTAGTTCCTCCTAACAGCGGACACTTCCCAATAACGGACAAAACTTATGGTCCCTTGACTGTCCGCTATTCGGAGGTTTCACTGTATAAGCTGCCAAAAAAGGAAAGTTATTACTTCCATGGAATTTTTATTCGGTTAAACTAAATATTAAAAAGTCTTCAGTAATAGCGAGAATTCTGTAACGTTCTGCCGTAGACTGGTCATGGGCAGTATCGGCAAACAGGGTTCGTACTCTTCTTCAAAACTCCTGCGATACCCCTTCATTCTGAAATTTTTTTTGAAGGGCTCTTCAAACTCCTTCGTTTTGGTTTTAACTCCTTCAAAACTCCTTCTTTTTTAGTTCAAGATTACGTAATTTTCCTCTATGACAGTGACTAAAATACTTCAATCGTAAATTTAAAAAACGTCATAAGGGCAAAGGTATAAGGACAATTTTGATGTAGTAATTTTGTATATTTATTTATTTATTTTTTTGATAAAGATGTGATTTCGTGAAATACACCGCCAGCTCAGTCATTTCAAGTATATTTATTTCAATGACTCCTTAATTGCGGTGCATGAAAGCAAGAGTGGTTCTGCCTTCTGTCTTATGGAAACGATGCAGGAAACGTGACCTTGACACACCCATTCCAAAAGAATGAAAACGTGACCTTGACATGCCCATTCTAAAGAAATGGAAATGTGACCTTGACACGCCCATTCCAAAGAAATGGAAATGTGACCTTGACACGCCCATTCCAAAGAAATGGAAACGTCCTTCCTTAAGAGGTTTTATATCTCCAGCTCAGTCAGTTTCCTATGCCGGGCTGATGAGTGCTAATAAGCACGAAACGGCAGTCCTCGGCTGGAAATGACTGAGCTGGCTGTGTATTTCACGTATCTCTGCCTTTGCCCTGGCTATAGGGCGGTAACTCACTGAAAGATGTGATTTACAAATTGAGCGTAGAAGTCGTGAAAGTTGAAGGTGAAAATATTATTAGTTGCCTTCACTACACTCTCATCAGCAAAAGTCAGTTTGTCTAATTATTATTTAAATATTTAAAAAACACATAGTTTCTCCGATTTTTATTGCGTACTCCGGAAATCCGATTTTTTCCAAAAGCACTCCGTTTTTTTGACTTTGCTTGTACACTTTTCGATTTTTGAGGAAAAAGAAGAAATTTCCCTATCCTCGAAGGCAGGAATTGTGCGCAAACTCAACAAAAGAGAAGACAATTTGATGCTTTGGAAGCTTAGTGTCAGGATAAACACTGAGGGGTAGCGCCGATTGGAGATCGTCGTTTTTTCATCGAGCACTTCAGCTACGTGTAAAACGTAGCCGCCATGTTTGGTCATTCACAAGATGGAAGTTAGCAGGCGATGCTTAAGTGCCTTCGTTTTCAAAGACAAAGCAGAATTGGGTGTTTCTTTTAACTGCAAACTAATGAAAATAAGCAAAATGTGCTGCAAAATGTTTTTTTTTTTGGTTATTTTAAATAATTTTATTGAGAAATATGAAAACAGTTATACCATTTAAAATTTCATTTTATCCCTATTGCTTTGGACACGAATGTGCTAAAAATTCTCAATTAAATTGTAGTTTCATGGGGGTTTTTTTATTTTTGAATTATTTTCATGCAACAAATTCAAAATTTTATATCTGAATTTTTGACTTAGTCGCCATATTTGGTCATTTGCGAGATTTTAGTACACAAGACTCTTAAGTGGCCAAGTTTTCAAAATCGGAATTAGATGTCTATTGCAATGCAAACTATTGAAAATAATGCAAAATGGGCTGTTTTTTGTTTTTTTTTTCCCCCGGAAAATTCTATATTTTTTTCTTGATAAATGCAAAATTTTTTCTTCAGAATATTATTTTATCCTCATTGGTTTAGACTAATGTGCTAAAAACTCGCTATTTTGTCTAAATTTTAGTTTTTTAAGGGTCATTAATTATTTATATAATTGTTTTTCATGCTGTAAATTCAAAATTTTATATCTGAATTTTTGACTTAGTCGCCATATTTGGTCATTTGCGAGATTTTAGTACACAATACTCTTAAGTGGCCAAGTTTTCATAATTGGAATTAGTTGTTTATTGGAATGCAAACTATTGAAAATAATGCAAAATAGGCTTTTTTTTCGGAAAATTCTAAATTTTTTTCTTGAAAAATGCAGAATTTTTTTTCTCAATATTATTCTATCCTCATTGGTTTAGACTCTAATGTGCTAAAAACTCGCTATTTTGTCTAAATTTTAGTTTTTTTAAGGCTCATTAATTATTTATAATTACTTTTAATGCAACAAACTCAAAAATCTATTGTCTTGACTTTTTCGCGTTGTTGCCCTGTTTTGTCATTTGCAACATGAAGTAGACAAGACTATTAATAGCCTAAGTTCCCGAAAACGGAATTAGTTGTTTGTCTCAATACAAACTATTAAAAATAACAGAAGGCAAAAAGTTATGTTTTTTTTTTTTTAAATAATTTTCTTGAAGGGGAAACTTTATCTATTTTTTTTTTTTAAGGAAAGTTGTAAAAACTGCCTCCCCCTCTCCAGTTTGTATTTCAAAACTTAATGATATTGGTGGCCACTAAGTTTTTGGAGTCGAGTGCCACTGGCCACTTTCAAAATTTCAGAGTCTTGACCTTTACTACGAAGTTGCTTTACTTCCAAGTATAAGAAATAATTGTTTTTTTTAATCTTCAATATGTTCTTATGCATGTAGGATATGTATAAAAGCATATTTTTAAAAAGGATTGCAGTTTTATTAAATCAAACAGTAATTATGTTTTTTTAAAACTTTTCAATATGTATCTATGTAATGTTGCTTTTTTAATGTAAAATAATTTTGTTTTAAACTTGGTTGTAGTTTTGTTGAAAATCTAACATGAAAATTTAGAAAAGCATTTTATAAGTGCTTAGAATTTATGGAAACTTATGGTACAGAAGGAAGGTTTTGCGCAGGCCACGATTTCATGCTCCTATTTTAGCCCTCAGTGCTCCTATTTTTTCCCTTAAGTGCTCCTATTTTTTGTATCTTGAGGTTGGCAGCTATGCTTAATTCTATTTCTAAAATTGAGTACGAACCCTGGCAAATTTTTCATTTTCCTGCATTTTCGTCATCCATCGTGCGTCAGCTTTATTGTACGAGCTAGCTCGTTTGGTTTCTGCTGGAAAAAGTGCGAAATGACCGCCCCTTTCCTTTGTTATTATTTTATCCAAAATGCAGACTCTTAAATATTTCATACTTGCCAACTCTACTGTTTTTAAAGGGGGAGACACCCTTTTTTGCTTCTCCCGATTTTTACGATTTTTTCCCGTTTTTTCCCGTTTTTTCAGTCAATCCGTTAAAAAGTTTCACTTTCTTCTCAATAGATGGCGCCATTTTCTTGTGTACCAATGTCAGGGAAATTTTTTTTTCCTTCCAATAATAACTCATTTAGTAAAACTTTATTTTTTGGAAGCTTTTCGCATTGTATGTTGAACAAAGCACGTGCTTTGCAGAAAATGGCAGCAGATTTCAATCTTTTTGCATCTTAAAAATATTCCAATAATTTTTAAAGTTTGAAGTTGTTTCAACATGTGCTACCCTATACCTACTTTTTTTATATATTATTTTCTTTATATGTTGATTTTTTCCCCCCCGGATTTTAGTGATTAAATTTTTGTAGCTTCTACTTTTTTTGATAGAGACTGGGGAATGTACGAAATTTTTAAGAAGCAAATTCAATCCTTATTATTAGGTTTCTCCTTTTCTCAGTATTTTTTATATTTCTTGCTGCTACCAATGAGCTTACATCTGCAAGAAATCCCCACTTCACTTTATATTTATTATTCATGTTATTTAAAAGCATAATTGAATAATTCTGTTGTAAAAGTATGTTGCTGGTGAATCAACTATATCAGGGTTCGTACTCAATTTCAGAAATAAAATGAAGGATTTTCGGAGGAGTTTTGAAGGAGTAAAATGAGATTTTGAAGGAGTATTAATGGGCTGTCCTTAAATTGTGTTGCACTTTCATTCATCGTATTTGACCCCCTTCCCTTTTGTCACAAAATGTCACACTTCACCTTACTACTCCTCGTCACATGTCATAACAATGTTGTAACAACTGTGTGATGTCACTTTTTATCTCTCTTTCTCTTCCCCTTGTCACAATTTCATGAACCCGGCTCCCCCTCAAGTTATGACATCAAACATGGATGACCCTTTTTACAAAATCGTAACTGCGATTTACTAAACAATTGTTTTCTTTAACACAACTGCTTACTATAGTACATCTACTTATGTATTTTTAAATATTTAAATAATAATTAGACAAACTGACTTTTGCTGCTGAGAGTGTGGTGGAGGGAAAAACAATAGTTATAAAAGCAATAGTTACTTTTCTGGAAGAGACTGGGGAATGTATAGAACTTTTTAAGCAAGTGCACTACTTATTATTAGGTTTTTCCTTTTGCAGTTTGTTTTTCTTGCTGCTACCAATTAGCTTACGTCTGCGAAAAATAGCCATTTCACTTTAAATTTAGTATTCATGTTATTTAAAAGCACAATTTAATAATCATGTTGTGAAGATTTGTCGCTGGTGAATCACCTATGCATAACTTTTTGGTTAATTTTTATAATAAATGAGCAATATTACTATGTTAATATAATTTTTGTATTGAAAATACCATGGTATTTTCAAAATAAATATTGGATATATATCATGATAAATATCGGCAAAACCTGTATTTGCCTGATTAATTAGGTTAAAAACTGTGTAAAAAATAAGTAAAAAAGTCTCGTAAAACACGGTTTGATACGACACGGAACGAACGAACCGTGTTATACGAGGGGGGCCGTATATTCATTACAAGAAACTATTTACAGGTTACGTTACTACAATAATTTTAGATGAAAGATAATTGAATAAACGCCAAATTTAGCTGGATTACGACAAATTAATCACAAAAAATAATTACTATTTACAGAATTTGTAACATTATCATGATATTTTCAAAGTAAATATTGGATATATATCGACTGATATATATCGGCGAAACCTGTATGTATGTGATTAATTAGGTTAAAAACTGTTAAAATGTCTCGTATAACACGGTTTCGAGACGACACGGAACGGACGAACCGTGTTATACGAGGGACGCCTGTATATTTCGAAATATATTTCCGAACCTTGTGGATTGTCCTCGTTCCAGACGGCTCCCTCTCCATCCCCCGGCACCCCCTGGACATCGAGCAGGACAACGCCGTGCGGCTGACCCCCAGCATCGCCAGCGCCTCCCCCACCATCCTCAGGAAGAGGGGCTACGAGCAGCAGAACGGGACGGGACAGCCCGAGGGTGAGTCCGCTCTTTACTCTCTCGTGCGTTTCCCCTTTTCTTTTCGCTCTCGCGTTTGGATCGAGATGCAAGCAACCTCTTTTGAGGAGGAAAATCGTGAGTGTTTTATTTGAGGAATCATTTTGAAAAAGAGGAAATGCAATGAGCATGTTTCATACTGGAAAGGTTTTGTTTTTGACACTGCAGAAAGGGATCATTTTTGCAATGACGTTTTTTTTTTTAATTGTTTGTTTTTCTGAGAAATAATTGAATCGCTGATTTCGAAAAGGGCGTAAGTCACCAGTAATTGATTTTTAGAAAACCTGATAAAACCGTTTATCTCAAGTTACAAATATGTTATTACAAATCCATAGCTGTCGTTCCAAAGGCATTGCTTTTACACATGTTCAGTGAAGTTTTGGTTGATTTCTGATTTAATTTGGATCAAATAACCGAATTTACAAATTAGATGACTTACGCCCTTTTCGAAACTGACAGAAGACTACAGTTCATAAAACACTGTACCACAAGGGAAACAACGAATATTACCTTGCACAATCAGCAACATCTATTAGAATTGTCAATGAGTTTGAAAAGGGTGTGAGTTCAATGACTAACACCCTTTTCAAAGTCATTGCAAATTTCCCCTCCATTTTTTTCAATCACTATTCATAAAAACTTCTGCCGTTTTTAATCTCATCCAGTAGGTTTACTACCACAGTACCGTTCCCATTATTATCTCGATTTGTCAAAAATGGTGACTTACGCCCTTTTCAAAATCGGCGATTCAATTTTTAAAAGGAGGAAAAGAAATGCAATGAGCCATTTCAAGATATTTCTTTTGAACAAGTAAATTACTTTTATTGCTTTAAATTGAGAGTTGTATTAAATGTTCATTTTATTGGTCATTGTGCTTTATTTTGAAAAGAACAGTTGTTTTTCAGTTAGACTTCATATTTGCATTAGTGCCAAACTCTCCTTCATAACATCCAGTTAAAATTTAATTTTACATTTATTCTTAATACTACAAAGTTTATAATTATTGATTAATGGAATTCAGTGTTAAAAGGCTTTTGATTACATTGGAAAATAGTTTAACATTCTAAAAAATTCAACTTTCAAACACACTGTAAAATTGTCATTGAAATCAAATGCTGAATGATTATTTAGCCCTTTTAATAATCAAAATAAATGTTCCTTAAAATTGTTTCCTCTTAGCATTTCACAAAATATCAGGTGTAACTTGAAAAAGTATCCAAACAGTGTTTCCTAAACAGCTTTTTTTTTCATACATTCATATGTAGAAATTCTTTTTTTTTTTGTGTGTTAAGACTTACAAATTAAAAGAAGTCTTTAAACTATTTAGTTTTTGAAAAAAGTTGAGGTAAACGTAACCCAGCAGCATCATGGAGAGTAATTACATCGATCCTAACCACAGCAATATAGCGCTGCTGGGTAAGGTTCGTTTTAACTATAATTATTCATGATTCTTTCTTTTGTGCCATCTTAAATCTTTTCCTGAAGCGTGTTTCCTCTCTTGCAGTGTCTTCCGTGCCCCCCAAGCGTCGTGCCCTGGGCGGGGGCGGCATCAAGCCGGCGGCGCCCCCCTCGAAGCAGCCGCCGCCTCATCCCGGGGTGGTGGTCCCGCCCCCTCCTCCTCCTCCACATGCTGCTGCTGAACTGTTCCACGTGAGTGCCCTGACCGCCGCCCGCTCCATGACCGGGACCAACGGGCGGTCCAAGATGGCCGCCATCCCCACCTCCCGGGTGGGAGGACGCAAGCAGATGATCAGTTGGGTGGACGCCCCGGACGACGTCTATTTCGTGGCCACCGACGCCACCAAGTGAGTGACGGCCCCCCCCCTCGGACGGCACGCGGTGGCACCCCGTTAATCTAACCTCGAGTTGAGGGGATGTTCCCGACCACGGATAGATTTTCATTTTTTTTTACAGTTCTGTACGTCGGAGCCAGAGGAACGTAAGTCACATTAAGAGGAAAATTTTTTCTCTGGCCCTTGCAAAGGATGGGACCCACGCATTTTACCCTCGTAAAAAAAATGCACTAATAAACAGAAAATCGCAATTTTTGGACTTGCGCCTGTCTGGCTCTGAGGTAAAGAGTTTAAGTTTAGAAAAAAATTGCTTCGTCGCCAATTCCTGATCACTTATGCGTTAATGTAAAATTAAGCAAAACCTCAGCAAGGGGCCTCAGAGCAGTAGGAAAAGGAAGGACAGATAACTCCTTTTACCATGAATTTAGAGGTGGGCCCGCAAATTTTGTTCCTATTAATAGAATTCGAGCAATCTAATAGCAATTAAATCGTGACGAAAAATCTATTTCGGTGAAAGGGATATTTTTTTTTGTATTATTTGTCGTGAGGGGATTTCTGTGATGGTGAATATTGTTAGTTCTTTGTTTTCGATCTCGCTTTCGACGGAAGACCTCGAAATGAGTCAGATTTTTTTAAAAATTTGTTTTAAGAACGTTAAGTAGAGGCTTGAAACATTATATTATAAAGTAGTTAAAAAACAGTAATTTGTGTAGAAATGCCCCCCACAACTGCATTCATGTGCCGAAATCAGTATCTCTGGTGCCGAGGTGCCAGTGCCATCGGCGTGCCACCACAGGTGCCGTCTTTCGGGGGGTGGCCCGACACGAGCCATCGACGGACAATTTAGATGATACGTTTTCCTGTTCATTTATTGGTTTCGTTTTTTCGTTCCCACTCGACCCCTCGACTTGGCCGGAAAGTCCACGATATTTTTTAATTTATTTTTTTCTGGTAAAGATTCAAATACATTTCTCTAAAGAAATAGGAACTAGCAAGGAGCCCATGATTCCAAACTACCATTATTTTTTTTCAAATTGTCGATCACTTTTTCTCCGTGAAGGTGGGAGAAACATTTAACGTGGAACATGAGAGGATTCCTCCCCCCCCCCTTTCTCTATACAAATCGTTTAAGCTTCCCTGTTCTCCTTTAAATCAAAAAAAAAGAAAAATACTCGATCCAATCGTGAAGTGGGTTGTGGATTTCGCGGCCAGACCTGTCGAGGGGTCAGCCATGTCACATGGGGTTGTCACTCTTTGGAACAGGTTCCATGTCTCAGGGAGAGGGAGATGTTGAAATTCACTGTCGTGTGAATCTCTTTGCGGATCCCTTTGGAAAATACGCCGTTGGAACGACAATGACTTCTAAAAAAAGCCATTCAGATCGTCCCTTCGAGATGTCCGGATTCATGCTGTAAACTACACGTTTTCTAACATTTCTTTACATCTGCTTCAAATTGTGTGTCTTTTTTCCCCCCCGTATGCAGTAAACAACTCGGTTTAAATGCCCTCGATGATACAATTCCGAAGCCCGTCGAAATAAGGAACGATGAGTGTGATGAAAATGGAGTGCAGTCTACCAGTCATCTTCAATAGTGAGGTTTTAAAGACAAGGTTGCAGCACAATCGGAAAAACCGAGCACTCCAAGAGTTTGGAAAAACGACAGGACAGCCATTCCCTTTCAATCTCCATCGGGATGTCTGCCAAGGCTCAGAAATACTCGGACACAATCCTTTTGCATCCTTTGATTGATTCATCTATTTTGTAAGCTGTCAAGTATTTTAACATTGGCTGCCTCAAAACGTTTTATGTTATTCTTTATTTTAATAATTTATTCATTTCATAACTGTATTTTCGGTATCGGTTCGACAACAGTAAGTCGATAAAATTAGAGGATTCATCACCGATGGTCCCAAATTTCGATGAAATGCTGCATTTTTGCTCCTTTCATGATTTTTTCCCATGAGAGGGGCATGCAAAGTGTTTATAAGTAAAGTTCACACGACTTAGGGTTCACATCCTTTTGGAATCGCACGGGATGTCGCGGTTTTCTCCTTTCTTTCTCTGACTACTCTCATCCCTGCTACCTAAAATTCTAACAGTGGTTGCATGTTTCCTGTTATTCTGTGCTTAGGGAATAAAATCTCAAAAAGGGGAAATACACAAGTAAACTATGCAATGCTCTATGGTTTTGACAAAAGATTTTATATAAAGTAATGAAAATCTCTGCATCCATATCGAAAGTTTTTTTTTTCTTCCTCCCCTCTCGTTTCCTTCAGTTCATTGGTACATGTGGCTTTTTTTTGGAGGGGGGGGGGGTTATTAAGTTTTATGTTTCAAGGCTGTAGTTTAAAGGGGAAAAAACTCACATCTGTTTGTAAAAGTAATAAAAAAAAGTTATATTGATGAAAATTTCTCTTTTTTAAAATTAAACGGACCTTTCACTATTAAAAGGAGAGACTTAGAAGGGAATTGCAATGTTTTTGTTTTCTTCAGAAGGTCATTAAAAATATTGACAGTACTAATGTCTAGAGAGGGGGCGAGCCCCATCCTTGCTTCAGTTTCAATTAATTTGCCAAGCTTGACTATCTGCTTCTTTAAAACACCCTCATTCACTTTCTCCAATAGTGTAGGGTTCTCTTAAGCACACCTTACTTTTGCAATGATTTTAAAAAAGTTCTTTTTACGTCTGAATTCCACATATCCAAATGAATACCAGTGTTATAAAATCTGATAGGTTGCTTTCCTATTCAAGAACATTAAATTGGTGCCATTATTCATGGTTATGTGTTTTTGTGCTGATTTTCGTAACTGATTGCGAGAGCTTCAAAAGGTCTGGAGTCTGGAACACTGGTAAGTGTCAAGAACAGTAATTATTGAAGAATAATTTGGACCTTCTCCCGGCCACGTGCATGGATCTGCAGTGGAGTGTCACTGTGAAGGTGCACAAAGTGATAGAAATTGATTCCAGGCTGCACCAGCGTTGGCATTTTCTGTCATGGTCTTGAAGCAATCCTACGATGAGTTGTCCATATTTAAGACGGTGAACTTGAATGGGCGAGTGTAATGTGAACCCCGACGACTCGGAATCAAAATGCCGTCATGTAGTTTTTCCGTATGCTTCGTGCATCCGGGAGGCATTTCCGACCTCGTGCGATTCCCGGTCATCGGGGTTCCGAAATGGGTCGCCGAAGCACCCTGCGTCAACAGTGACACGTTATTTTCTCGGTAGCGCACCGTCTGCCACACGAGTATCTGGGCGTCGTGATCAACGACATGCGTCATGCGATCGACGAGTGGTGGCGTCTTCCGGTCGCGTACGAGTGGCAACCCTGTCTCTTCTTTTTTTCTCCCTCTCTCCCCTCTTGTTCTCACTTACAGCATGCGATCCTTCTCTTCTGTGTGTTGTCTAAATTGTCCTGCAGATGCTCCGAGCCACCGCAGAGCAGAGGCCGTCACGCGAGGTACCGGATCACCCCGTTCTCGTTCGGAGCTCCCCCACGGTACCTCGGAGGAGTTTCACAAGACGCCGGAATCGATTTCGGCCGCGTCCGACGCTCAACTCCCACCGAAACCGATCTCGTTAAATTGACCGCGAGCGGGAGGCTCGTCGATTTTCCGACGGACGGAGGGGCCGTCGACTCGCGGTCCCTCCCTCCGCCCGTGGGATAATCCGGACTCCTCGACTCTGCTCTGCGGTTGCCACTCACGTCCGTGGCGGAACGATCGTCGTCCTTTTTGATGGGAGGCATGAAAATTTCGATTGGATGTGGCACGGAATCATGGAAAGAGTGGCAACCCATTGTGATCTCTTGTTGTTGTGTTTCTTGTTTCTGTATTTTTGATCGTGTGTCATCGGTGCGGTCGACTCGCTCCGATCCGGGACGCGGCCTCGTCGGAAATCCGTGACCGAGCGTCCGGCAGCCGATGCTCTCGCTCGAGGGATTGACCGGAGAGATCGGAGGGTGTCGACCGTGAGTGTCTCGTGCTCGGGCGAGTGACCGACCCTTTGCTTCCATGTCCGGGGATGAGCTTTTCACGGTAATGGAACCAGAGTGTTCCTTCCAAAGAGCCGTTTGAACACCGGGAGAGGTTTGGCCCCCACAGTTCCTCGACCGGACGAGGGATAGGTGAGGGAAAATAAGATTCAGGTAAGATAAACCTCTTGTTTCAGCAATCATGGCTGCCACACTTTCGTCCGAGGGACGGAATTCCGTCTCTTCAAAAGTTTCGGCCATCGGTTTTTTTCCATGTTCGAAATGATTTTAAAGAAAGCTTTACTTTTGAATCTCTCACTCTCAAAAAAGGTCTTATTATTCTTCTGAGGACAAAAAACCGGCCCATCTGCTAAAGTTAAAAAGATAAGCTTTTTTTTCCCAAAAAATAACTCAGATACTCAATCTGTTGATTTCAACCATTCTTATCTTAATCTGGAAAGTTTTGTTAAAGTTTTTATCACAATGCATCTTATAGCCAAGAATCTCATACCTGAAATTTTTTTTAATTACTTTTTTTTTGTATGAAATATGAACTATTTATGTAACATGAACTATACAAACTGAAGCTTTTTTTCTGCAGTAACAAATAGTAAGTTTTTTTAAATTGTATTTTATTATTAGGTTCTTTTTCTACTTTTACCTCCTAAAAATCTTGGACAATGATATGTTATTTTTTTTATTTAGGTTTTAATTTTTGCTTAATCTTACAATTTGGTTTTACTATATAGTTACAGCATCAAAAATTAGCATTATATATGTCTAAAACATCAAACAAACTAAGCGCTAACATTTTGGTGGCGAAATGGAGCCACGCACTTTTCAATCCTGGCCAATTTTTAGAGTGGCACCCATGCAACAATGAAAGTTGTCTTTTTTTTTTTTTTTAAACACAAAATTAATGCTTTTTAAATGTTTTACAAGAGCATTTTAATTTGAAATTTGTGGTAGGCTGTTTTGCAAAATTTACTTCGCCGTTTGTAAATATAATTTACCTAAATGGGGGTGCAGGACGTGGCTGCATCGTTCGGCCATCGGCAGTGACATAACTTGATGAAAGAGGTGTAGTTAGATCTAACTAAATATCACTTTTCGAAAAACAAAAATTGATGTTCTCTTTGACAGGAACAGGCGCCTCGTTGTCTGTTGTCCCGGAATGGTGTCACGCTACCCCCTTGGGGCATGGAAGCAAAGTATGGGGCAAGGAAGAGAACAATCCACGAAGGTCGAGACTCACTGCCACCCGGTGAACTAGTTCAGAAGATGGGGACTCAAGAAAAATAGCTGTAGTCACCAACTTTTGTTTCTATGTATCTTTTTCTCTTGCAAGAAATCTCTGCGGTTCATTACCTCCCCGATGGGGCAGAAGACAATTTAACACTTCTTCTGTTTGCCCACGGAAAAGCTGCTTTTTCAAGAAGGGGAAGAGACGGCATAGTATTTGCAACGGTCTACTGTTGGAGGAAACTCTTTGTTCCATGAGCCCCTAGATTGTCAGACGATACAGTAGGAAAAGGTCGAGGATTGATCGGGGG
This sequence comes from Uloborus diversus, assembly GCF_026930045.1. NCBI lineage: Eukaryota > Metazoa > Arthropoda > Arachnida > Araneae > Uloboridae > Uloborus > Uloborus diversus. The sequence continues at coordinate 884,561 of NW_026558098.1, read as the reverse complement.
AGATCGTTTCTTGATTTGGAAAGAAATTTTGTATTCGACTTCGGCTAAATTTTTTTGGGTCGATCAGCAAAATGTCTAGAGTCTCGGCCTTCACCTAGCCTTTTGATGGGCAAATAAAGCAGAGCTCTTTCTAATTTCTCTCTGTCTCTCTCTCCCCGCAGGAAGCTAAGAAGACAGATCACCATCCCTGAGCTGCGCCGCTCTGCCCGCAAGCCCCACCGCAAGCTGCACCTCAAGATCCCCTTCTACTACGAGAGCAACCCCGTGGCGGCCGCACCGCCGCCCCTCCCGCAGCCCCCCTCGGACGCACAGCTGCCCCTGCCGCCCGTCGACTGAGCACTCCTCCTCCCGTCGGAGAACCCACGGCAAACATTCATCGAAATCACCGCTGTCGACTGATGTGACCGGACTCTTTCGGTTATGGAAAATGGATCGCAAGACCTCATTCGGTTCTCGAGGACGAGATTTTTTTGGACCAGGTGTATGAATTTAGGAACGTGTTTCGGGGATGATACTCGATGCCACGTATGTGTTATCTTTCCTTATCGACCGAGGTGGTCGACCGAACCGCGGTTGTGACTCTGACCGGAGGTTCGGTTGTCCGACCGACAGTCGAATCGTCTGGAGGACGACGGATGACTATTGTGTGTGCGTTGTCGAACGATCCAGCCTTTTTGGTTATTTGATTTTATCCCTCGTGCACCTCGGTCGGGCGACCGAACCACGGTTGGGACTCTGACCGGAGGTTCGGTTGTTCAACCGATGGTCAAATCGCCTGGAGGACGACGGATGACTATTGTGTGTGTGCTGTCGAATGATCCACCCTTTTTGGTTATTTGATTTTATCCTCGTGCTATTCATTTTTTGACCATGTAGTTTTTTTTTTGCTTTTGAGTTAGAAATTGTTTCATATACTATGAATCTTGCTTTTTTCCCTTGTTCAATTTGATTCCCCCCCCCCCTTTTTTTTGTACACACCTGGAAAATGTTGCACTTTTTTTTTTTTTTTTTGAGAAAATGTGTGATGGTGGGCGAAGAGAATGGATGGTCGGTATTGACGAGTGGAATGGAGTCTTATCTGTGACTGAATCTCAGGGTGTTTGGAGGAATAGCGGTGCAGCCTTCTGTTTTTAAGGAAATTCCTCTCTCTCGTGGAAGGGGGTTTCGCCAACTCTCTCTCTTTCCAGGTGCCTGCGGCAAAAAAAACTGCTTTTTCTTTGTATTACAGATATAATTTAACATTTTACTGAAAGGTTAAGATTCATTGAAATGGTAAAACCTCCTGGAGAAATATTGACCGAACTGAACGGCTCTAAGACTGTGATGATTCCCATGGCATAAAGTACCCTAATTGCTGAAAATGCAAATAGGTTATTCAGTCACCCGAATTCACGATTCGATTTCAGTCCGTTCGAATTGTTTTTCGTTCTAAATCAAAACTGAAAAAATCATCTTTTGCTTACAAAAATCAATATGGTGGGATGTCCTTTGCTTTTCCGTTCGGCATAGTCTCTCCACTTTCATACTTTGGATCATCACTGTATATAATTCATTTTAAGGAATCCCCCCTCCCCCTCAAACTAAAAAGCACAGGAAACTTGCATTGTTGTAAAAAACCTTTCTTAATCGAGATAGATACATATGTTTGGAGCATTGCCTAACGGGTAATCTGCCAGTTCAGTACTTTTTGATGTTAAAAGAAACGGAAGAGTTTGGGATGTGTATATTCGTGTTGGGCTGTAGAATGCATGAGTATTGTGAAATGTGAAAAATCTCAAGAGCGTTTCGGCGATATTTCCCGCAGGCACTCACAGAAAGAGAGAATTAATTTCGAGAATTGACTTTTGGTTTTAACTCTCATTGTTCAATCTGTCACATGCCACAAGAAAATAATCTATATTCTATCCATAAGCGATTCACCACTCCAGTAACCTAGTTTCTCAATAGATGGCGCCGTTGATTTCGGTGGCGCCATCTATTGAGTGACTAAATGACTCGAGGGGTTGTCCTATTTTCTTGTGGTGTTGCCCTACGGAGAAGGAGCAAAATCCTAGAGTGCAGTCCGATGATTACGTAGCCGAAAATTAAATTTGTTGTACAGTAGTCTTTCTCAGTGTGATCATTTTGGGGCACAGTGATTTTGATAATGAATACGGTAATAAATGGACTGACAAATTGAGGTAAATTTTTCTGTTTAAGTGGTACATGCTGAAATTCCGAATAAAATGAAAAAACTCATCCAATGTTTATAAACTGTATATTCCCATCGAAGATATATATATATTTTAAATCCTCAGTAGTTGATTGTCTGCAATTTTGCTCTTAATTAATATTTTGAAAAATTTTTGAAAGTTCGAGTTGTGTCGTACTCTAAGTTTTGGAACTTTCAACAGGTTTCAACTTTTTTCAACAGGTGTGATTCTTTGACGTGACAATTCTATCGGCAATAGGTTTTTTTTTGATAACAATATGGCAAACTATAGAAAATATGATAAATTCCGATCCATTATTTGAATTCTCGAGATGGCCTATCCGAAGGCTGTTCTAAGCAATTTAGGGCAGGGTATTCATTTGTCTGGAGCGAAGCTCACGATGGAATAAATTTCTTCGATTGCTCTGAGTATTTATGATTTTTTTTTTTCAAAACCAAATTTCATTTCATATTGGATTTTGACCAAAATAGCGCTATGCCGGTATAAAATTTGAGTAGTTTCTGTGTTTATTTACAACGTTATTAAATAGATGGTACATTTATTCTGGGTTAAGTGCTTTATTTTTTTTTTTTTGCTAGAATCGTCGAAAAGGCATGCATCTTCAGAGCCCAATACAGACTGATTTTGCTACCGTTTTTCGGTACCTTCGCAAAAATCTTGTTTTGAAATCGGTACTTTCACAAAAATCAAGTAATAAAATCAGTGGCTTCACAAAAACATCGAAAATTTCACAAAAATTCGCATTTTAAAATATAAAACTTGTTTCCCTGTTTAAAACAAAATTTACTCATGAAATAAAATTCTAAGCAGGTTCATATGAACAATCGCTTCAATAGCAACCTTTTTGTAGTATTTTAAGTCATTTTTAGCTGTTTCTCGCCAAAGTATTTATGCAATAGTATCGCAATCTTTCAACATCTGTTTTGAGGAACCGTTTTTCTCATCATTTCCTATATTGTACACAGTACATAGCCTATTAAGCTGGAATGACGATGGTATTTTTGGTACTTCTTAGGTTATTAGCTCCCCCCCCCCCCCTCCCCAAAAAACGAAACCTGTTTAAAATAATACTACATGACATTGACACTTTTGGAACTAAAATTTGGCTTATTCTACTTCTCTTTTACAAAAATGAGGATGCCTCTAAAAGTTCACAAAAACAATGCTGATTAAAAAAAAACTTTCACAAAATTAGAATGATGCAATACTTTCTGAAAAATAGGTAGCCCAGAAAAAAATCCTGGATTGGCCCCTGATCTTTGAGAAGTCTGACTGCACATTAGACTTTCGCTCTTTCTAACTTTTTTTTTTATTGTGGATGACCTTTTAAATCGCTATTTGTCCAACCGTTGTTTCGTATTTGCATTTAATGTTAATGGCAATGTTTGAATTTTAAAATCAAGTTCTGTTTGATCGAATTGTCTCGCGTTCGGGAGGCTTTCGGTCGTGGATTATTTTGCTTTAAGCCTGTAAAATGAAGAAAATAATTAATTAACCGATGTTAAAATGCAAAATTAAACCATGAGGGGCTTTTTTCCCCGCCATTGTAAGATGTTAAATAGGTGCCACGACCGGAAGTCTCTCCTTCTCATTTCGTGTATTGAATTGTGTCGGCATTTTATACGTCACAGGTCTTTTCATTTCATTTTCCACATTTTGTTTAATAAACAGTTGTGTCCAAAAACGCTGTCGTGTTTTCTTTCATTTTTTTTTCTCGCTACGTTTTAAGAATAGTTTTGAAGAACGCGAGTTGAGAAATTCAAATGTTGCAGGCCCCAAAGCAGAATACTTCTAAATTTGCGACGTACGTCGCAGAACAGATGTCTGGACTGCAGAACAATGCTGCTTAAATGCGAGAGGAAAAACTCAGACAAATTTTCTGCAGAAATTTTACAGATTTCTGTGAAATTTCCGCGGAAAATCTGCAGAAACTGCAGTTTTTCTGCAAATATCTTCCAACTAAAGATAAATGTTTTCACAAATTCTGCAGATTTCTTTAAATTACAAGAAAATCTAAAATTCTTGGAAATTACAATAATTCGGCGAAAAACTCGCAAAAAATGTTGAATTCGATAAGTCATCTGCAGCAATTTAAGATTTACTTTGGACTTAAAGAAACCTGCAGAATTTGTGCAAAGCTTCTGCAGAAATTTCATATTTTAAATCTGAGAAGATTCTGATTTTTTAGCGTTTTGGGTTCCCTCTTTCCTTATTTTCCTCAATCGACCTTCATCCACTGCAATTTCCTCCATAAACGTATGTTTTGGATACATGCCAACGTCTATCGCCGAAAATTACGTGTCTTGTTTGAGATTTCAATCCTTTTGCATCCTGAAAATAATTCAGTTATTTAGAAAGGTTTGAAGTGTTTTATTATTTGTTACCCTAACTCGACTCATTTTACTTATTATTTAAGTAATTTATTTATTTATCAACATTATTTTAATTTATCCTTTATAGAACTTGGGTTCGGATTTTTAGAAAATTTTCTATCTTTTCTCTTTCTATGCATTTTAGAAAGCATGTAAAATATTTTTGGAGAATCTCAACTGCTCAACTGGTTTAGGTTCCACAGAGGTGGCTTAAAGCCATAAGACTTTAAGCGAGAGCAAAAAAAAAAAAATGGAAAAAAAAACATACTTGCCAATTCTACTGTTTTTAACGGGAGACTCCCCTTTTTTGCTTCTGTCTCCCGATTTCCCGTTTTTTACGATTTTCTGCCATTTTTGCGGTTTTTTCAGTCAATTATCAAAAAGTTTCAATTTCTTCTCAATAGAGCGCGCCCTTTTCTAGGCTACCAATGTCAGGGAATAAGAGTTTTTCCAATCAATAACTCATTCAGTAAAAATTAAGTTTTTTGGAAGCTTTCCGCATTGCATGTTCAACGAAGCACGTGCTTTGCCGAAAATTGCTGCAGAATTCAATCCTTTTGCATCTTGAAAATATTTCAATTATTTTGAAAGTTTGAAGTTATTTTAACATGTGCTACCTTATACCTACTTATTTTATATTTTATTTTCATTATATATTGATTTAAATTTTTTTTCCGGATTTTAGTAATTGCATTTTTGTTGCTACTTTTTTGGTAGAGACTGGGGAATGTATGAAATTTTAAGCATTTTCACTCCTTATTTGGTTTTTCCTTTGCAGTATATTTTTCTTGCTGCTACCAATATTAACTTACATCTGCAAAAAATCCCCATTTCACTTTAAATTTAGTATTCATGCTATTTTAAAACATAATTTAATCATTCTGTTGTGAAGATATGTCACTGGTGAATCGCCTAATACCTCTAGTGGAATCTCATGTTTTTTTTATATTGTTTTTGAAAGTTGGCAAGTATGACGACAGCAAAAAAATGGGGGGAAAAAGAGGGGGGAAAAGTTCAAAATTTTGCTAGGGCTAGTTTTGAGAGCAGATGAATGGTAATTGATGTAAGTCAAACAACTTAACTCGCTCGTTTTTTTATTAAGATTTTGATGAATTTTGTACACAATAACTTTCCCCGAAGAAACACTTAGACATGAACGAGACTTGCATTAGTATTTACTCCAAAGTATTTTGAGACGTCACAAACACTTGGTAATAACTTCATTAAACCAAGTATGGCTTTTGTTTAAGTCAATCAATTGATTTACTAATATCTTAACAATAAATAAATAAGCTAAAAGTGTGTTAAATAATCTTTCATTAACAGATATACAAAGTAAAACAAATAATTATGTTCTAAAAATTTTGACGTTTCTAAAAAAAATGAATCATAAAAAGTGGATGAGGAAGGAGGGGGGGGGGTTGCCTTGCCCCCCCCCCAAATCGCTGTCACTGCTTTCAAGGTTGGCCAAAACGGGTTTTTTTTTAAAAAAAGCCCATGGACCCAGGGTTTTTTAAAATACAACCCAACCAAAGCTGGGTTTTTTAAAAAATGTGATTTTTTTTTGTCTTTTTTTTGGGAAAATGTGGGGTGCTTGTAGCATATTGTAGCGTAAGTATATTGAAAAAGCGCAAAAATTGTCTTGGGGCAAAAAAAGCTGGAAAATTCAGCATTTTCTGAAGAAAAGTATAAAAGACGACGAAACCCCAAGCATGATTAAGTTTCAGATTTTTTAGTTTCCATGATTACCAACAGTTAAGGCAAAGTTACTTCTCGAGTGATGAAATCCATTGTTCGTTTTCGATTACTACATTTTTTTTTCTTTTTTTGAACTTTACTTTATTGTATTTCATTTTGTACTGCAAAACTACTTTAGAACCTCAAGTAGTTTAAATCCCTTTTTACTGAATTCCAGCTTAATCAAGACATTTCTTTGAACTTTATGTTGCCTGTTTTTCTATTTCTGTGTACAGGGTAAGGGATATTAAACATTTTCGTAAGATAATGAAAATACTGTACATCCTATTCTGTTTTCTGTTCAACTGTTTGTAAAACCTGTTACTTTCTAAAAAATATACCTTGTTTATTCGAGATTTGTGACGTGTTGGTTTGCAGAAAATAATTCACATGAAAGCCTTTTAGCTAGAGTCGTTTCCTCCGTACAATCTACAAATGTCGAGAAAATCGGACGTGACAGGACTTGGTCAAGGTAATTTGAGTTATTTATTGACCAGTTAAAGAAAAAAGTTAAATATATTTATTTAAAATCTTTAGAGTATTTTTTTAATGCGGTTAAGCGTTAAGAAATGCTATTAAAGTTCAAAATTCAATTTTCATGTCCATTATCTGTGGTTCAGAACAAATAAAAAAGAAGTTTAAATTGTTAAAGTTTTAAAATTAATCAATTTTTTAAAACTTCTCAGAAAATTAAAAAAACAAAAAAACAAATGTGGGCTGAATAAATAATGGGTTTTTTTAAATGGGTTTATTCAAAAAAACCCATTGGGTCCAATCCGGCCAACCCTGGCTGCTTCAGATTGTACGAAGGGTTTTTTTTAAACTTCTCAGAAAATTAAAAAAAAACCCAAATGTGGGCTGAATAAAAAATGGGTTTTTTTAAATGGGTTTATTCAAAAAAACCCATTGGGTCCAATCCGGCCAACCCTGGCTTCTTCAGATTGTATGAAGGGTTTTTTAAAACTTCTCAGAAAATTTAAAAAGAACCCCAAATGTGAGCTGAATAAAAAATGTTTTTTTTAAATGGGTTTATTCGAAAAAACCCATTGGGTCCAATCCGGCCAACCCTGACTGCTTCAGATTGTACGAAGGGTTTTTTTTTAAGCTTCTCAGAAAATTAAAAAAAACCCAAATGTAGGCTGAATAAATAATGGGTTTTTTAAATGGGTTTATTCAAAAAATCCCATTGGGTCCAATCCGGCCAACCCTGATTGCTTCAGATTGTACGAAGGTGTTTTTTAAAAACTTCTCAGAAAATTTTAAAAAACCCAAATGTGGGCTGAATAAAAAATGGGTTTTTTTAAATGGGTTTATTCAAAAAAACCCATTGGGTCCAATCCGGCCAACCCTGACTGCTTCAGATTGTACGAAGAGTTTTTTTTTTTAAACTTTAAAACTTTTTTATAATTGTTTTTGCATTTCAATGTTGTTTGTTACTAAAGTAATCTAAGATTTTTTTTCGACAACTCATGAAACCATTTGAAATCGAGTTGTGTACATAAATAAATATTTTTATTATTTTCAATAATTAAAATGCTGTATTCATTCATTAAAACCTAACTTGATTAAAGAATAGCTCAATATGACTGGTTGTTGAAAGATTTAAATTTGTTTTACATAAACGTGTCGATTCTGCCGTGTGCAGGTAAAGAGCAGTAACTGCAAATTTTTCATTTTTGTCATCTTTGGTACGTGAACTTTATTGTACATGCTCGCTTATTTGGTTTCTGCTGAAAAAGAGGCGCGAAAAAAACGTCTAATTCCAACATTTTCCTATTGTTAGCACTAAACCCACCACACATTTCTTGAAATATCTCGGAAACTGATTTCTGCAGATACTGCCTTTTACCTGCACACGGCAGTATTATTTACGTAAGTAAAACTACATTACTTCTATACTTTAACTATCACTTGTTATTCTTGCAGCAATAATTATAATGCTCGAAAATTCAGTTTAAGATGATTTCCATTTAAATCTATTAGTTTTATCATGATTAGATATGTCTGTAAGAGTGGTTTTAATAGTTTCTTAGAATTCTGATGTTTACTGGTTCCTGGAAGTAAAGTATTTGTTTTTAGATTTCCTATAATATTTCTCCGTCGGTAATTTAATATACTCTATTTTTATCACAAAAAAAAGTGACATCTTTTCAAAATATATTTTTAGTTAACAGCTTAAACCGTTTTAAACAATGCATTTTGTTTAATACTAGTGACACCCGCACGGCTTTGCCCGTAATAGAAAAATGAAAAGGTCTTTTGGTTCGCCTGTATATTTACAAATAATGTATTGTGAATTTTCTCGCCAATTGGCTTGTACCAATGTTACGGTTCCACGTTATGATATTTTCGTATCTCGCCAACTGGCTCGTGCTCATGTTACGTTTCCACGTTATGATAATTTCGTAGTTTACTCGTCCGTCTTATGATAGTTTTTTTCTTAAAATTGGAATAGAAAAAGAACCACATCGAATTTTCGAAACATCGCTTCGAGGTGCACACCCCCATGCTACATACTAACTTTGTGCCAAATTTCATGAAAATCGGCCGAACGGTCTAGGCGAGAGATCCAGACAGACAGAGATCCGGACGGACAGAGATCCTGACAGACAGACAGATCCGGACGGACAGAGATCCTGACAGACAGACAGATCCGGACGGACAGAGATCCAGACGGACAGAGATCCGGACGGACAGAGATTCTGACGGACAGAGATTCTGACGGACAGATTCTGACGGACAGAGATCCTGACGGACAGAGATCCGGACGGACAGAGATCCTGACGGACAGAGATCCGGACGGACAGAGATTCTGACGGACAGAGATTCTGACGGACAGAGATCCTGACGGACAGAGATTCTGACGGACAGAGATCCTGACAGACAGAGATCCGGACGGACTGAGATCCGGACAGACAGAGATCCTGACAGACAGAGATCCGGACGGACAGAGATCCTGACGGACAGAGATCCGGACGGACAGAGATCCGGACGGACAGAGATCCTGACAGACAGAGATCCGGACAGACAGAGATTCTGACAGACAGAGATCCTGACAGACAGAGATCCTGACGGACAGAGATCCGGACGGACAGAGATCCGGACGGACAGAGATCCGGACTGACAGAGATCCGGACGGACAGAGATCCTGACGGACAGAGATCCTGACAGACAGAGATCCTGACGGACAGAGATCCGGACAGACAGAGGGACTTTCAGCTTTATTATTAGTAAAGAAAAGATGCAATGCTTTTCAGGTAGGTCAAAGAAAGGAAACAATTATCATTGGTAGCGTAAATCAGGAAAATTTGGTGAACTTAATCAGGGAAAAGTCAGGTTTTTTTCCCAGTTCTTGTTCAAGAAGGATTCCCCCCCCCCCTTTCAAAACCTAGAGCCATCAATGCTCCAGCTGACACAGAATCCGAAAATCAGACAGAAAAGGTGATCTTAACAGAAGAAACTGGTGAAGAAGAAAAAAGCTGCTAAAAATACGAAAAGAATTTAAATAAAATGTTATTTTTTTTAATATGGAAATTTTTTTATATCCGCTGAAAAGAAGCAAATTTTTTTCAGCGGTCGAAGTGGACAAAAGCCGTTTTTGCCAGGATTTTGTAATATATAGCACAGTTAAAGTGAGTTTCCTGTATTTTTCTCTTTATAAGTTCTTAACAATATACATTTTTTCAGCATTTTCATAAAAAAAAAAAAATTGCGATTGGAAAATGTTTGGTTTTTGGAGAATCACTCATAACTATTCAAAGCAGTTTAACGCAGGAAATATTTGCATATTTATGATGTATGATTGTCATTAAATCAAAATACTTCAGAAACTAAGAAGGTTTTGGATCAAAATTGAAAAATATTTATTTGAAGGTTTTTTAATGTTTAAGAAAAATTATTTTTCTTCTAAGATACTGCATAAAATCTTATGAAAATACTTTTAAACAATTAAAAATTGATTCTGAGGATCGATAAATACCTTTAAAACGAAAACATCATATACTTAGTTCTCAAATTAATAACATTGTAAAGATCGTAACTTTTGGACATGCATCAAATTTCAAACTTGCCTTTTTCTAAAATCGTTTACAAAGTAAATAATCTGTCTTTACATTTGTTATTTGTGTAAAATATTAACAAAAAAATATTCAGTGTAATATTCATACCTTTAATTTTTTTTGAAACGTATGGAAATAACTTAAAAGAATTTTTTTAATGATACATTTGCTCAGTTAACGTTTTGGTATGTCCAAAATTGTGGCTTTTAGCAAAGAAAATATTTTTTAAGGGCATTTGAAGAGCAATTTTTCCATAATTTATGTCAATTCTTGTCTCTATACAGTATTATAATTTAACTCAAAAACTTTTGAGTGAATTAAAATGAAAGTTATTTGGTGTTGAAGCTTCAAAGTTAAGGTCCGTGTTTGCTCCCACCTTTTGGGAACTGCCCAAACGTTACTTTAAGATATTAACGAAAAAGTTGTATTCAAAGATATTAGCGAAAAAATGGATCTTACTCACCTTCTTTGATGCCTTCCATACTAAATGGAATATAAATATATTATAAGATTTATAAAAATTGCTGAAGTGTCCTTGTGCGATAGCGGACTGTGTTTTTATGCGGTAAGGTGCTGGTAGAAGCAAGGATGCTCATATTTATGCGATATAATGTATTCAATAAGACAACTGACCACGCATCATGCTTGTTCCACCATTTATTGCGATCTTGATAACAAAAACACTGAATGAAAAATGCATGCTTTAAAAAATCGTCTGCAGATAAAATCGTCTGCGCGTCATTATCCATTTCAATGCAAGGCTAAACTTAAGCTGCGGAACTTCAATTAATGTTAAATAAACAACAGTCCTCAAGGCGAAAGAAGAGCCTGCTATACTCTGCTTGGGCCCGACTAACTAAAAGCGAGGCCCTAGGCTCACGTTAATTTGGAGGCCCCCTGAAGACTCTGCAGTGATTGATTTACAGGTATAGGGCCTGTCGCAATGTACTTTTGGGGGGCATCCATTGTCTATCACAGAACTATGAAAGTTGTTTATCATGTGCATTAAAAATCCCCTCTGAGGCCCTCATAAATGTGACGGAGTCAATTCGTTACTGGCTGGATGAATAAATATTCCCCTTTAAGAAAGTTTTCCAATTAACGAGCCATAATTTTTTATTATTATTTGAAAAATACATGTTTTTTCATATACAGTAAGCTCCCGATTATCGGCGGTTGGTTTATCCGTGACTCGGATTATCCGCGGATCTTTTCACTATTTTTTTAACGGTCATTAAATGTTTTTTAAACTTATGATTATGTTATTGTTCGTTTTTAGTTTTTATATTTGTATATTTTTTACATTCAATGTTAGTAGATGGAATGTAACAACGTTTTTAGTAAAGACTTAAATGTATGTGTTAGTGTTATTCCTATTTTTTAGCTATTGTATTCAGTAGTATCGTTTTTTAATTATTATTCGGATTATCCGCGATTTTCGCTTATATCCGCGGTTACCTTGCCACCCTATTCCACGGATAATCGGGAGTTTACTGTAGTTGTAATGCTAGCATAATTCATGTAATTTGAGGCCTAGTAGGCCTGTGCGGTAATCAGGCCCTGTTAACAACACTCTATTTAACGACTTTCTTTATTGAACGTCGGCTGTTCACGGTCCCAGATGGTCCACTAGAGTGTTAAAGGCATTCTATTTAAGGACGCTTTTTTGTGGTCCCTTGAAAGTCGTTGAACAGAGAGCAAACTGTATTAAACTTGCTTCGTGGATAGAGAAATGCGATGCGCCACTTTTTCAAACATAATTTTTCTATCCTTTGACTTTATGATGTTGGATAAAAAGTCCAAATTCCACTTCGCTGGGATCACTGTGAAAGCATGAATAAAATAAAACAAGTTGAAAAAAAAGAATTTAAAAAAAAATAATTTGAATTTTGACATCTTGAGTTCAAATTATGTTTTTCGCAATCACGAGAGTGTGGTGTGTGTGTCCAGGCATGAATGTGTGGGTAGTTGTGTGTGTATGTTTTTGTGTGTGTAGGTGTCTATATGTATGCATGTGTGTATGTAGGCGTGTGTGTGTGTGGGGGGGGGGTATGTGTATGTGTGTGTACGCATGTGTGTTTGTGTCTGGGTGCAGGTATGAGTGTGTGCTGTGTGGGTAGTTGTGTGTGGGGGTAATGTGTATGTGTGTAGGCATTTGTGTCTGTGTGCAGGTATGAGTGTGTGGGTAGTTGTGTGTAGGTGTCTGTATGTAATGCGTGTGTGTATGTGTGTATATGTTTGTGTGTGTGTGTATGTTTGTCTAGGTGTATGTATGTGTGTGTTGTGTGTATATGTTTGTGTGTCTGTGTACGTGCGTGTATGTATACGTGTAAGTGTAGGATATTGACGGTTTTCGCTATAGGAGCAGTACCATGAGGAGCCGGTCGACGGTGATGCTGCAGAGGGTACTGGCGTTAAAATAAAATCATAGGACATCAAAACAGTCAAATGAGAACAATAAACAATCGTGATTGCTCAAAAAAAAAAGAAAAAAAAAACAGTCGCAGTTTCTTCTTTTGTCGTTGTTCGGGGGTTCGGTTGAGAATCGCTGTTCCGTAAAACCTTCCAAAACAAATCGATCGTCTTCGTTTTGGTTCAAGGTTAGTCATTTCTTTGTTCTACCGCAGTTTCCCACGTGATAAAATTATTTAAATAACGTTTTAATTCTGGGCACGCGAGATTCATCTTAGCATGAGGTACGAGCAGTCGCGGGTAAGATAAGGTTAGGCGCCACTGTATTAGCCTAATGTACCACTGCTTTGTTGCAAAATCCTTCGTACATTTCTATGCCTCAGAGGACTTCTAGAAACTTCTTCCTTTTTAGAAGGACTTCCAGAAATTTTTCGACTTCTTCAGAAGGAAGTCCAAAAATAGCGATTTTCTGTTGATTGAGTGTGCATTGTGTGTAGAAGCCTATTTCGCGTCGAGCCATGTGAACGTCATTCTTTAAAAAAAAAAAAGTCCTTTTCAATTTTTTACCGGGGTTAAAAGAGTTAGTGTCCCAGTTAGTCCCGCACCAAGTCTGATCGGCGCCGTCGTGCAAATGTCTTTTCAGCGCTTTTATGCAGGGAAAAGAAAGCTAGCACGGAGCAAAGACTGACCCTGCATCGGAAGTTTCAAAAGGGCTATTTCAGACGATCTTTGGTGATGTTAGGAGGACGAGTTTTGAGGCTCGTTTATTTTGCAAGATGTAAGTCTTATTGTTGACATTTCACGAAGGGTTGATGGAAAAAATGGGTTCAGAGCGACTTTCCTCCGATCATTTTTCGAAACTGAAGTTCCAAAAACGTGCAATTTTAGACGATCTTCGCTCATGTTAGGGAGAAGGGGTTTTGAACTTTGCCCCGAAATTACTACGAATTTGAAGTTTAAAAACGCAATTTTAGAATAATTCTTTTAACGGAAAAGGACAGGATTATGTTAGGGTACCTCCTTGGACAAATCTGAAAATGAGGGGGCACCCCCCCCCCCCCAAGCATGTGTAAATTATATATACGTATAGAGGTAAATTAAAAAATCAACCACCCCGCACATGATCTGGAGTTAGATTTTGCGGACAAATATGATATAGAAAGAGATACGTTTGACTTTTAATTTATTGAAAAAACAATGTGTAAACGTTTGCGTTCGGATAACAGTGTACATTTTAACTTCAGATCTCGAAGTTATTTCGAGTTCAGTAGCTCCTCTGATATGCTAATGCGTTTTGGAAAAAGAAAACATTTCAAATATAAAAGTTAATGCCCCTCTAAATATATCTCTAATTAATGATGAATTAATCAAACTTAGATGCCTGGCAAAAAATCTGAAACTGAAATCCTTTCCGGTAAAACCAATCATTCTAAAATACGGAATCGTTAAAAAGGCACTGAATTAAATATCTAAAACAAATGCATTGTCGTTTTATAATTTTAATACACAAATAGTTAAGGGTATTTGTGCATTAAATTATAAAACGTATTTGAACTCTATTATAAATTGGTATATAATCGAGTAATTATGGTCAAGTTGTTACTTTTAGGGACTAAAAAGTTAACTTAAATTGTTGTCTACAATAAATAAATATTACGCTCAAGTAGCAAAATATGCAAATAAACCGTAATGTTTTTATGAGTGATAATAAATAATCCTTGGCTACACCACTAACTCTTGTAATCAAAAACCTAAATAATCTCTCCTTTACAGTGGCGCAGCCAGGGGGAACTTTTTGGGGTTTAAACCCCTCCCAGAATCCTTATTTTACATACATGTAGCCAATCCTAATACAATACTTTGTATACGCATTAAGGGCGGTTATGACCAAAAACCCCACTCTGATAATAATTTCTGGCTGGGCTACTGTTTCTATCACGTGTTTTCCCTCTGTTATCTACAGTCAAATCGCGATAACTCTAAGTTTGTAACTCGAATATTCCTTCATCTCAATCCTTTCATTGGGTGCCAAACTTTTGAGACTGTTGTGGAAACTTCCCATAACTCGAACGTTTTAGCCGGTCGGGACTTCGAGCTGTCGAGATTTGACTGTATTTATATTATATGATGCACAGTCAAGCCTCCATACATCGAACTTCCACATATCGAAATTTTCTATGTATCGAAATCCCAGCAAATTTCTATGTTCATTACATAGAAAAATTGTTTCTATATATCGAAATTTTTTTCGAGACATTTGTAGAATTTTTTTTTTTTTCCATTTTGACCGTTTGTCTCACGAAAAATACAGTTTAGGGGAGAAAATGATGTTCACTAAAGGTTGCTACGGAACTCATAAGGAATCTGGGGTTGAGTGGTGTGTAGATAGGTCGTTATTCCGATCTGGAGCTTTTAAATTCCCACAAGTTTATTTCAAATCTTAGTTGTAACCAGTAACACCGTAAAATCTGTTCCAAGTTATCCCTTTTGTCGGTTGATTATCATTCCTATTCTTTTTAGATTCAGTAAACTTTTCTCTCGATTATTGTCCAAACAAAAATCCCCTCATGTTGCGGATCAAGTTAATTGCCGAAGAATGAAGATGTATGAAGGCGCAAAAATGTCATTTCTATTAATTTTTCAATTATTAACTTTCATTTAATTCGATGCTCGTATAAATTAGAAATTGGATTTCATACACGAAAATTAGCTTTAATTTTAATTTTTTAGATTTTTATGATAAAATAAGATCGTTTCTATATATCGAAAGTTCTATATATCGTCTATATAAGTTTTTCCCGGTAATTTGCTACTTCGATATACGGAGGTCCGACTGTATATTTATTTATCGTTTTTTTTGATACATTATAAGGCCCTGGGATTCAAGTGTTTTTTTTTTTTTAATTTAAATTAGTATTCTTGTCAAAATTAATTTCCAATTTTTTCATATATAAACAAAATTGCAATTATTCTGACTCTAAATACGTCATTTTCCAGTATTACCCCAACAAGTGATTTATCACTCAAGTAATGTAGTTGCTCAATGGATGGAGCCACCAAAATCAAATACGCAACGTAAGTGGCGCCATCTTTTGAGAAGCTAGATCACCCGTTCTCCCGCTGAAAAAGAATTGTGTTGTGAAAAGGAAAAGACGCATACGGTACTCAACTTTTAATGATCGAAGAATACAAACTTTCGACAACACAGTAAGTGAAAAGATTTTTCAAAGATCATCTCCGCAAAAGGCAACGAGGGTGAATGGAACGAACACTACGACGAGAAATTCCAAGATGGCGCACTAAGGTTGCGCTGAAAGACGCTAAAAGATGACACATTCCGACAGCAGACGCCTCCTTAACGAGTTGAGCGCATCGCGTTTGCGCATCTGTAAGTAGTGTAAATAGCTGACTAGGTGGCTTAGGGGTCAAGCGTCGGCAGGTCACGCCCGAGGTCGCGGGTTCCAGGGGTGGCCACGGGGGGGGGGGGGGGATTTTAAAATTTATTTAATGAAATTTATTTCTTGATTTATTTTTAATTTATATAGGGTTGATTATGTTCCGGTATTTTACCGAATTTCCGGTATTTTTATGTCCGAAAATACCGGAATTATGTTTTTTTTTTTTTGGTTATGCTTTTATCTCCCTACCTCCGCAATTTTTTAAAATTATATAATACTCATCAAATATACCTGCAAGAGCCTTAAGATGGACACCTATCCCTTAAGATGGACAAATGTCATGATAATTTGTATAACACCAGCACCACCCCAAAAGTAATTTTGTAACCCATTAAAAACTTAATCACATGTACACACAATATTTTGACTCAGAACTATATAATACTTTGGCAAAGGTG
The DNA here is from genome assembly GCF_026930045.1 of Uloborus diversus. Lineage (NCBI taxonomy): Eukaryota > Metazoa > Arthropoda > Arachnida > Araneae > Uloboridae > Uloborus > Uloborus diversus. Next base: position 867,913 of record NW_026558098.1, on the reverse strand, counting down.
CACTTAAGTAATAGGGGCCAAAGATTACCCCCCCCCCCTCCCCGTTCTCGCTTTAAAACTTTCAGGTATTTTTTGATGAACTCACAAACACCCCTGTTTATATTATTTATTTTATTTTATTCTGTTTACATTTCATTTATTTATTTAGTTTATGTGTGTATATATCATTGCGTAGCAGAGAAATTTTCTAATAAAATAGTAATAATTAAAAATCAATAAATAAAATAAGAAAAAAGTAAATAAAATAAGAGGGAACAAAAAAGAAAAATATTTTAAATAATTCAAAAGGGAAAGAGTTGAGATTTTTTTTGGGGGGGGGGGGATATAGGCACCCCTGGTGGTTCAAAACCAGGTCCCAGCCATGGATTTTAAAAGATTCGAAAAATCGTCGGCGTCCGTGTCCTGTGATTGTGGTAAAAGAATCCTAAACTATCTATTTGGATTAGATACTCTAGGCTAAATTAAATTCCTAGTGCATCTTTTGCATCGTGAGAGCCCAGGTGTCTCTAGTTAGTGGAAAAAGAGGTGTCGAAATTCTCTAGGGAATGGAAAAATGCAGGACCTGATTGCCTCACAAGTCTACTAGGCCTGGGGCCCCCCTCTTCCAAAGGGGCCCCAAATTACTTAAAGAATTATTCATGGCATTGCAACTATACAAAAAATACACATTTTTAAAATAATAGATTTCAGGGGACCTCCGAATTATTGTGGGCCTTGGGCCTCATTTTTAGTTAGTCGGGCCCTGGAAAAATGAAAAGCTTTTATAAAAGAAATGCTTTGAAAACCTTTACTTAAAACTGAAGTGCAGAGTTTTTCCAAGATAGGAACAAACAGAGGGGAGGACCTGGGGGAAATTCAAAGATTCAGCTAAGGAGGCGTCTACTGTATCACAACAGGACTTCCGTCCACACTCCTTTACACTTCATATCACGATTTTCAAACTTCAGAAGGGTCTTCTCTACATCATAGTCTTTTCAAGAGCAGCACAAAAGAAGTCTGTCTTCTGCTGTAGTCGGCGAAAAATCGCTCCGCCCAATAGCACTAAAACGTCGTCGCGTTAACAGTTATGTACTGAGGCTATGTACTCCGTCAGACGCCCGATTTTTGCCTCCTGATTGGCTGAAGAAGGCACGGTTCGGTTGTCTCCCAGAGGTTCGTATCGCTTGGTGAATATGACCGCACCTTAGTGAATGGATTGCAATTTTCGGAACCTCATTCATCGACAAACCCGTTAATCCGAAAATGGTTGAAGTTTTTTAAAACTTTAGTCTTTTTTTATTTTGCCGTTTCTTGTTCCACACATTAACAAGTGTGTGGATATTCATGTTTAAATGTTCCAAACAAGATGCAGGGATAAGATATTGAAGCTGAAAAACTTGAAACGTAGTCGTGCTACTGGGCGAGTGGTTGATTATCAATAACAACTCACTTATGGGCTGAAGGTTTTTTAGCATAAATATGGCGAAAGCATTTGAAAATGGTAACGTCCTGGCAACTCACGTGATCACGAAACACTTTTTCCTTTGGCTTAAAATTACACTGAATACCCACCCTACTTTTTGCTTTCGTAACTATTTCAAAACTTTGAAATCCACAATTGCGGGGGTGGGGGGAGTGTTTTGACGCCTTGTTTTTCCTTCACGACGCGAGTGAATATATGGCAGCAGAACGAAAGCTGCTTTCCTTTAAGAGAAGGGAGTTAACGTAAAAATATACAGACGTAAACAAGTCGCCAATGCCAAAAACCTTCACGGTCGAAAGTCTCCTACTCGTTCGCGGAAAAGATAGACCGACTACACTCAAATAAAGAAATACGCCATTTGGCGGCGTCGACCACTTGTTTGGCGTGGATAATAACTAATCAATGCCAATCAGACTGACTATATATTTCAAAAAAAAAAAAAAAATGCAAATAAAACTGCAGAGAAATCCTCGAAGTTGTAAGTCTTCTGGGAACTCTTCGTTTACTTTCGGTCGCAGACGGTGAATATTGGCTTACATTACTTTTAAAAAATAATAATAAATAAACCAATTGCAATAAAACTTGCAAAGAAACTGTCCCCAAATGGCGAACCTCCCGGTAACCCATTTGTTTACGTTCAGTCTATCTTTTCGCCGAACAGAGTGTATTGCATTCGTTGCTACCGACGCGAAGTCCTGCTCGGTAGGGCGTGGTTCGTCCGGGGTGGGCGTGGCTTCGCTGCTCAGGGCGTGTCCACGAGCAGCAGCGTCCTGATGTGGTCCAGGTCTTGCCTGATGCTGCGCATGTAGGCCGTCGTCTCCCAGAGCATGCGCACCAGCACCCGGGGGTTGGTCTCGTCCAGGGCCACGCCCTCCGTCAGCTGCGGGTTGAGCCGGAAGTAGGGCACGCCCAGCATGCCGCACACCGCCAGAGCGCGTGACGTCACGCGCCCGTCCGTCTGGGTCGCCTGCGGGAGACAAAAAGACGGAGGAATATCACAAAGGGGTCGTCCAAAAGCTTTGAGGGGGGGGGGTTCGTGAAAATGTGGCGCGGAGACATTTAACTAAAGCAACATTCAGACGTCGTCCGTGCGGAACGTCAGCTTCGCTTTTTTTTCTCCCTAAAATCAGATTTTGGTCGACGTTGCCATGACAGCAAGCCGTATTGTACGGGACCCGTCAACGTGACGAGATATCTGACGTCTCTGCCGTTCGTAGAGTTGGGAGTCGCATGTCATTGGTCTCCAAGAGATGAGGGCGCTCTCTCTATTGGGTGAGAGTACTGCCATGTGTTACTCGCGTTCGCAGTGTTTGAATGCTTCTCCCTTTTCCGAAAACGTACGTATGTCCGCTTTACGTGGCGAACGTGATGTGCGGACGATGTCAGAATTACGTTTAACAATAGATGCGACATTAAACACACTATAACGGTGTTTTATGAAAAATATGGGGAGGGGAAGGTGAAATATGTAGAAAAAAAGGAGGAAATTATTTATGGACAAGCTCCAATATGCATTTCGATGATCGGTAAGGCATCAGATCCGTGACCGGGCGGTCTCTGGTTCGATACTAGCCGGTCGAAGATCCACCGTCTTCATTGTGGGGTGTGGGTCACAAAGTCCTCCAAGTGAAACGGACACCTCTGGGGATGCTAAGTCATGAGTTATTCGCCTTCTGGTCTGGTTCTAAATTATTGAACTGTCCATTGATGATGCTGCCATCTATCGTGTGTTGTCTGAACCAAATCGGACTTCTACCTTAATAGGTGCTCGAGTAAACGGAAACTCTGCCTTGAAATCGAGTAGTCTCGGGCTCGGGTCCCCGAGTGGCAACAACATAAGTAACAACAACATAATTGTTGTTACTTATGCCACTCGGTCGTATTTCAAAAATAAATGAATTCGATGACATCATATTGGTCGTCGTGTTTCTAACACACAACTTCTATGATGGAGGTGTGTAAAGAAGCAAGCCTAAGGGGTAGACATTTCATCGGGCTTGCATGATACTTTTAACCAGCAGAAGAAACGATAGTATCGCAAACTAAACTATGAAAATGGTATGCAAGTACAGGGGCGTAGCTAAGGGGGGGGGGTTTGGGGACAAACCGCCCCCCCCCCCGAAAAGTTAGTCTCAAAAAAAAAAAAAAAAAAGAGAAAAAGAAGAGAGAAGAGAAAAAAAAGAAGAAAAGGAAAAAATTCCAAGCGATTATACACACACACACATATATATATATATATAATGTATATACATATATTATATATATATATATAGAGAGAGAGAGATAAAAGAAGTAACCCCCCCCCCGAAAGTCGGGTCTAGCTACGCCACTGTGCAAGTATCGGGGCTAAAACAACTACAGCATTTTTTTAAATAAAATTGAGACTGCGGGGCACTTTGTTTTCGTAGAAGTGGGTTGAAGAAAGCAGCAGTTATCGGATATTGTTCGGTATTAAAATTATGTACACACGTGTGTTATCGACAGTAAACTCTCGATTATCCGCGGAATTGGGTGGCACAAGTGCCGCGGGTAATAAAAATCGCGGATAACCGCAAAAAGACTAAAGTGGGGGACAAATCAGGTAAAAGTTGTCCTATCTCAAATTCTTAACTGTATGGATGCATAACACTTTCTGCAAACAGTGAAAATATATAGAGAGTACAGTACAAACGTTTTGTATTTTTGCCCAACCGAACTTAACATCGATGACAAACAAGTGTATGTACGATGAAGAACGCACAAAAAAAAAAAAAAAATAATAATAACAATAATAAAATTAAATCAAATCAATCAAGCAAAAACAACTGAGTGTAAATTTACAATTTTTCAAAAAAAAAAAAAACACTCGTATTCGCTTTTTACTGCGAAAATACATGTTCGTGATTGTTGATTGATTCGCGGATAATCCGCCCCGCGGATAAACCGCTCGCGGATAATCGGGAGTCTGCAGTATGTGAATAAATAAAGGTATTCCTCCAATATCGTTCAAGTAATCCAGTTAATCAACAGATGGCGCCACTTACGTTACATGTAAAGAGCAGTTGGTTTCAGTGGCGCCATCTACTCAGCAACTAGATAACAAGAGCGCCTGTCGGAAGAATACCGAAATAAATAAGTAATAAAGGTAAAATGCAACAACAAACACAAGAATATCTATTCATATGAAAACAGTTAAAATCTGGCTTTCAGGCGATAGCACTCGACCACGCCTCATTTCAGAGGCAATGGTGCGTATCGTAGAGGAACGAAACGGTGAAAATAAGGCTGCAATAAGAATATTATCTGTCCAATGAGACATCTACTTTGAGCGCACAAATTTGAAATGTTTTACCTCTTTGGCTGATCTCTGAAATTTCAAGGTGACCTATCCAGGTTCTAGAACGAATACCAACCACACTTGCGAATTCCGTTCTTCAATTTTTCTATGCCTATCGCCCTTTCATGAAAATGGAAGCTTCTGAAACAAGGCGTGGTCAAGGGCCATCTCCTGACAGCCAGACTTTACATCTTACTATGCCACATGATGGTTTCTTAAACTGCAATATATCGTAATGAAAAACCACAGTTTAAAATTCCGGGAATACAGGGCAATTATTTGCAATTTAAAGCCTGGCTAACGCCACATTTTGGACTTACGTTAGTTTAGCTCTGAGGGACAGAATAATGCCATTGTGCAAATGGAATGAACATTCTACCTACGTCACGGGTGCCACATATAAGCTGTCACACTGTATATGCAGGTGTGTGATCTAACACATATTATGCTAGGGTGAAACGTTATCGAAAAAGTGGTCACTAAAATTCGATATCATCATGAAAGTATTAAAATTTATAATACAAGTTGGTCATTTAAATATTCAAAAAAAAAAATAAAAAAAATAAAAAAAAAGGTATTCTTCTAATAGGTAATCTACCGTTCAAGTAATCTAGTTACCCAATAGATGGCACTTCTTAAACTGCACGTAAAGAGTAGTTGATTTCAGTGGCGCCATCTATTGATAAACAATATAACGAGAGCCACCGGAAGAATATCTAAATAAATAGATAATTAAATGCAGATATAGGGTAACACCCCGACTGTTAAATTTTAAAGATAAGCAATAATAAACAGATATGTTTGGCTATTGCGACAGTACAGCATTCTTTCATTTTTTATGGTCCTTTAGAATCACCGGGTTAATGTTCCTTTTTCTGCAGAAATAGCTATAATTCGTAAAATCAAAACTACGTACCAACTAAGAAAACAGCAATAATCTCGATATTTGTTTTCCATGCAACACTCCAAATTTATTTTTACTTCCCTAAAATACTTTTTCAACTTCAAGATGTGTGATTCAACATTAATTTATGTAAAACTATCTACTTTAAATTAACATTAATTATTTTACTTATGATGATAAAATTTGCATGTAATCTAAAAGCGAAAAATAAAGTGATTTTCTAGTTCTATTAACATGTGCCAATTACTGGATCACAAGGTGTCATACACTGGGGTATCATCAGGTGCCAATGACTGGTGATTTTGGTAACTTTATATATATATATATTTATAAAAATATCAATTCAAATATTTTTGCTTTAAGTGAACTAAATAGACGCACAGATGTGCATTCTTTGATACATAAATATTTGCAGGTGAATATTTTTCTCTAAGTAATGAAAACAGAGGTAAGTTTACGGACAAACTCATAAAGTGCCATCATGAAAGTATTAAAATTTATATAATACACGTTGGTCATTTAAATATTCAAAAAAATAAATAAAAGGGTATTTATTCTTCTAATAGGCAATCTACAGTTCAAGTTATCTAGTTACCCAATAGATGGCACTTCTTAAACTGCACGCAGTTGATTTCAGTGGCGCCATCTATTGAGTAACAATATAACAAGAACCACCGGGAGAATATTTAAATAAATTAATAAATAAAAAAATACAGCAACAAATACGAAATTTCGATTCATATAAAAACAGATGCGAGTGTGCTTGTTTTCGTCATACACTACATGGAATGTTGACGAAAAAGTGGTTGCTGAAACGATAAGACACTAACCTGATCGACGAGGAGCTGGCCGAGGGAGGTGATTCCGAGCGCCATCTTGCATGCGCCCCACATGGTGTCGGGCCGGAACACGTCGATGGTGTTGACGGGCACGAGGGGCGGCCGCCCCGTTCCCATGGAAACCACCACCGACACATCCACCACCTCTGCCTCCTGGCCCTGGGGAGAAATTCAGGACTTTTATTACAGTGCCCGCCGCTTATTAAAATCACATTTGTTCTGAGGACATTTGATTTTATAAAGCGGCGGATTTTATAAACCGGCACTGAAAAGAATAAAAGGTTTTTAAGTATAAATACTGTAAACAAGAAATAAATTACGATTAGTTGTATTTTATTTTTAGTCTAGTCGTATTGTATTATTTTAGTTCAGTTTCAAAATACAGTTGACATTTGATTTTATAAAACGGCTGATTTTATAAACCGGCACTGAAAAGAATAAAAGGTTTTTAAATATAAATATTCTAAACAAGAAATAAATTACGATTAGTTGTATTTTATTTTTAGTCTAGTTGTATTGTATTATTTTAGTTCAGTTTCAAAATACAGTTGACATTTGATTTTATAAAGCGGCTGATTTTATAAACCGGCACTGAAAAGAATAAAAGGTTTTTAAATACTCTAAACAAGAAATAAATTACGATTAGTTGTATTTTATTTTTAGTCTAGTTGTATTGTATTATTTTAGTTCAGTTTCAAAATACAGTTGACATTTTAATTTACATAAGGTACATTTTAAAAATTTCTCAAGGGTCTTAAAATATTGACTTATTGTTGTTTGAATAAGAGAATTTGAAAGTAATGATTGAGAAATCAGTTATTTAATTGCAGCATCACACTAACTACATTTAGGAAGCTTGTCATACTCATTCAAAATTTCGAATTAATCTTTATCGCTCTATAAAGCGGCTGATTTTATTAGTGGCGGGCACTGTATTAACAGTGACAAATATATAGCTGACAACAACGAAAGCTGAAAATTAGGGAAGCTTATGCGTAAAATCGGGAAGTTTTTATTTTTTTAAATTTTAGTACAAAACCGGAAGTTTGGAAATTAGGATTATTATTAATACCATTATTTCTTCTTCAAGGTTGAAAAATTGCAACTTTTAGGTGAAAAAAAAATCACTTAAAATAGTTATAATCTTACTCTATCGTTAAGTTTGTGGTCTCTTTAAGTGATAAGTACCTGGACGGCCGAGCCTCGCTCGGCTTTAAAAGAATTATTTTTTGTCAAAATGTGTTTTTTTAAGGTTGAACACTTTTCCAAATATACTTGAAAAGCTTCACGTTAACGAAATATTAAGCACTCGACCTTCTTATAACACTAAAGTACCAAACAAAGAAGATTCTGAATGCAATTAAATCAACATTTTGCTTTAAACTATCTGTTACATATTGTTACAAATCCTGTAAATAGTAATTGTAGTAACGTAACCTGTAAATAGTTTCCCGTAATGAATATACAACCCCTTAACCTATGGCTAAAGTCTACGACCCCCTATTTCTTTTTTTGTTCATTGATAAAATTTGATAACGGTCTACTATTTTCCAGAAGCGTTTGGAATATTTGAGAGATTTCTTTCGGTGTGTATATAAGCCGTTACGCTGGATAAAAAGTTAGTTTCGATTGAGAATTTGTACTGAGAGTGTATTTGCTCTGTTTATTGCGAGGCATTTCGCTGTGTTGTTTTCGTATTTGGATGTAAATACGTGTGTCACCGTCGAGTTTACGGTGTTGACTGATATTTACTTAATATCTGATGATTCATTTAGCAGTTGTTGACGATCTCTCCTGTACATAGTGTAAATAAAGCTCCTGTGTTTTTATCAAGAACTGTGTCTTCATTTCAAGAAAGTGGAAGTCGCACCGAATCCGTTACAATATGTTTCCACTATACAATTTTCTTGTCAGTAATTAAAATATTTTGACCTTAGTTTTGCTACGGTGAAATCGATTTTTAAACGAATCCTTTCATACTATGATGCGTTTCAGGATTTTATCCCAATCGAAATTTTCTTTTTGATTAAGTACTTTTAGTTTTTACGCCAGAAAATGCTACATACAGCATGATATCCATCAAAACTGATGATCCACAAACATTCCAACAAATGATAACAAGTCTTAACAAAACATAAACAGTCTCAAGACTTACGTTTCTTCGAAATAGAATTTAGATGCGTGATTTTAAAAACATGTTAAATTATTTGAAGTGTAAAAAGAAAATAAATAAAATAAAATAAAATAAAATAGGACGGTCAAGCAATAGTTTCACTTAAAAAAGAAAAAAGCCTTACATCGACTTACATAATGCTTTTGAATTTGTTTTCAGTCAAGTGTATTTGAAATGAGCCAAAGTGGCCAATATCAGCCAAGCCTGGCAACCCTAAGCAAGTTTAAAATTTTAAGGTTTAACTCAATTAGACTTTGTATTAAAAAAACTGTTTTTTGTAAAAAATCGTGTTTTTACAGAAAAACACTGATGTAGATGAACTTAGAATGCAAAACTACAATTAAATCCAAAATTTCATCCAAATCGTTAGAGCCGTTTTCGAGATACGAAATATATATATACCCACAAGAATTGCTCGTTTAAAGATATAAGATTAACATTTACAAACTTAGGACGTTCAAAAAAAAAAAAAAAAAAAAAAAAAAAAAAAAAAAAACCGGAAACATCTAACAGCATTTTTTGGTAAATAAAATTTTTAAAAATAAGTATAATAAAATGAAATAAACCTGTTTCAAAAGGATTGGACAAATGTAATTTTCGTAATTTAAAAAAGAAAAGGTTTTGTTTTTTGCGATCGTGATCACTTACGATGGGGATTTGTCCGTAATTTAAACCACTGAAAAGTCCGTTTTTTTTTTTTGGGGGGGGGGGGGATTTTGTTGTTTTGACGAAAGTTGGGGAGCTTTTTGCTACTACACCAGGGAGTTCAGGAGAAGGCTTCGAAATTGGGGAGTCTGCGGGACGAATCGAAAAAGTCGGCAGCTACTGTCTGACCATCGATTACATGGAAAGATTAATATCCGGTTTATAGGCGGAAGTGGACGTATCTATTAGTTTATAGGGATGTTAGTTGGCTTGTTTCAGGTGTGCACTTTTGCCTCTCTATTATTTAGCCTTAGTTTTGTAAAAATGATGCTCACGGCAACATTTTTTTAATCTCAAGTATATTCGATCTATATTCTCACGGTAAAAATGAATTGATTTATTTATTCACAACACAGTTTCGAGCTTACCATTTTGCTTTTACGTTCCTGAACGATATGAAAACATTTTCTTTTCTTTTTGATGTTGCCATGGTAACTAGTTTCGTTTCCCCTTATTTAATTTTAGAGGATGCAGTAAATGAATGAGGCACTAGTGACATCATAAAATGCCTAATCCCATCGTTATTTTCCCTTCTCCCCTGCCAGATTCATTCAGATGGAATGGTCTTTACTTGGCAGATTGCCAAATTACATACAATCCGTAGTCAAACAGTATGCAAAAAAAAAAAAAAAGAAAAACAGTACTCACCAACTTGGCTACAAATTTGTACCGGGAGAGAAAGAAATACGTACCGTGGCTCGTAGCGCCTGGTTCCTCTGGTGTATCTCGGTGAGGGCGTCGAGCGTGGGGTTGTTGGAGACGAGGCCCCCGTCGATGTAGGGCCCCGAGGCCCGGAAGTAGGTGGGGGCGGCGCCCGTCGCTCGCCCCGCCTTCCAGATCAGCTGATCTGCACGAAGGACACGCCCATTAACATCGTTTTTACACAGACATGCAAAAGACAAAGGAATGGGGTCGTTTCCGAAAGTTTAAAAGTATTAAGTAAGTAAAGTTTCTCGCTGCATATTATTATTATTTGTTTTTTCTATCAATTTCAGTGATTAAAAGCAGTACTTTTGACTGAAGAAAACAACGCCATTACGAGTATTGATAATTATCCTTGGAATTTTGGAGAATAAAACGGAAATTTCGGGAGCATTTGGGAGAAACCATTTTAATAATACGTGTGAGAAATAAGGAGTTACATTTTGTGCAGTGACGAATCAAAATCATTGATTACTTTTATTAACAAATAATTCAGGAAAATATTGTTTTTAATGGAATTTAGAAAAAAGAACCATTTTGAGTGAAGTTTTTTGTCAAATTAATTTTTAGTTAAATTTTGAGCTTTAAAATATTATCTCAAATAAGCTATTCCTTTTTTATCTTTGATTTTTGCTTTAATTTTGGTTTTCAGCTCTTTTACAATGTATGGATTTATTTTTATTATTTTGTAGTTGTCGACAGGTTTTTTTTTGAACTGGGTAGAAATTGATAACTTTCCCATAGTCAATGCCCTTCTTAAAAAAAGGAAAAAAAAAATGCAAAGTTTGTAGTTCCCAAATTTTTTTAATATTCACCTCCTCCTTCTTGAATAGTAAGTTAATTATCAATCTCAAATTATGTGTTTCAAAAAGTACAAAATAGCAACAAGTGAATAAGCATCTCTACTCTTATTGGCAGAATTTGTTTCCAGAAGTCTGCGATGCAAATTATAAAACATAAATATAGTTTGTGAGGTAAACCAGAATTAGATGAATCGTCATAAAACATCACCATAGAATGCTGGAAAATGAAATGGTAAATATAAAAATGACTTGAAAAATGGGAGGCTAAAAAGCTTCAAAATAAAATGGAAGACTGAGGCGCAAGTAGCTGCCGGAGCTAGAGTGCTTGACCTCTCAGCCACTGGGGACTCTTTACCATAGATTTAGAATTCTTTTTTTTTTCTTTAATTTTACTTTTACTTATTTTAAAGTGTATTTTCTATTTTAAATTCGGGAGATTCGTGCAGAATGTTAAAAAAAGAAAATAATAATAAATAAATCTTTCCAATTCAGAAATAGTCAAACTTGCTCAAGAGTGCGACGGGCGATGCAACGCTGTTTCTGCTACCGGGCTCTTAGATAAATGTTATGGCATTTTAGAATCATTTTCACTCCTATTAATAGTCCTATAATTACTATTAATACTACTGTTTTATGGCAACCTCTTTCTGTATGAAAGGGTTTAGATTTAAGCATTTAATAGGGAAATGACTTCAAATGTACTGTTTCTTACCAGTAACTTATTTTCTCTTCAAAGAACAAATAGGGTCAAGCAAAATAATAGTATCTAAGTTAAACCACACCATATCCATTAAAAAAAAAAAGAATTATCAAAAATCGATTTACTAACTGAGGAGCTATGAGCTAACAGACGAACAAACGGGGGTAAAAAAAGAACATGCATAAGGTACGAACTTTCAAAGTCTGTCGGGAAAGAGAGGGGGGCTCACCTCTGGGGTTGGGCAGGGGGTCGTCGCTGAGTGGGTCCGTCTCCACGTGTTTCAGGACTTCGAGCGGAGACTCGTAATTACGGAACATGTGCAGGTCGGCTGGTTTACGATCGCCCAGGGGTCGCAGTCACCATCACCCTGAGAACGAAAAAAAAAGAGAATCAGTGTTAATAGAGCAATAACAGTGTCAAAGAAACTTGTTTCATTTAATAAATCACCGGACTTTATACGGATGGCAAGGCAAACATGCTTAAACTCAGTGCTGCCAACTTTTGAAATGCTAAATTAGTAGCAGATTTTTATGCTGGGGGGGGGGGGGGGGGATAAAACGGCACATATAATTACGATTGCAACATACGCAATGAATAATTGACGTTTTTAATTCTGTACCTCAGAACCAAACTGACATAAGTCCAAAAACTGAGATTTTCTGTTTATTAGTGTGATGCATTGTATGCCGAAGCCTATTCCGCCATGTAAACCAAAAATTGTAAAAAAAGGAAAAAAACCTCAGCTTTGAAAAAGAATGCTAATAATCGGTATTGAATTTTTTTAACATTATTGTGGCAAGATTATTTTACTTATTTTTAACCAAACATTTAGAATTCTGTTAGAGAAGCAATATTATCTCAATGATTATACTACGGATATTATCTGTAATGATTGAAAAACTTCCTGTGATTACAAAATGTAAAAAAAAAAACGAAAATCGTAGGTTTTGGACACGTTTTTGTAGCGTCGTAGTTCAAGGCGTCAATCGTAGAACCTACGATTTTTCCGTAGCAGTTGGCAGCTCTGTGTATACTGTTCACCTCTGAGAAGTTGAGCTGTGGCCTTGAGCCAGTCCATTTCTTTCGAGGGAGAGCAAACAGTAAGAAGAGGGATTGTTAGCGCAGAGTTGGGCTACCATCAAGCCTTTTGATCAGGTGTTTTTCCTCACCCCTACTTCTGCGAATGGAATCGTTTAATCCGCAGGTCCACGGAGCTCAGCTTGCCAGAGGCGGACAGTACAGCTTTACGAATGTGTGGCAAATGCAGAGAAAAAGGGATAGACAAAAAAGAGACGAAAGAAGATAAATAAATACCTTTGTATTCAGTAAATTACCGCCCATTAGCCAGGGCTAAAGCAGAAATACGTGAAATACACCGCTAGCTCAGTCATTTCCAGCCGAGGACTGCAGTTTCGTGCTTATTAGCACTCATCAGCCCGGCACAGGAAAGTGACTGAGCTGGAGATGGAAAACCTCTTAAGGAAGCCAACAGTGCCAACCAAACTGGTAGGCAATATAGAATTAGCGCAGACCAGACGAGTGACCGAAGCAATGGTTCGGTTCAACTCCAAGATTGAACGCGAGGCAAGGTATATTCAGTAAATTACCGCCCATTAGCCAGGGCTAAAGCAGAAATACGTGAAATACACCGCCAGCTCAGTCCTCGGCTGGAAATGATTGAGCTGGCGGTGTATTTCACGTAAATATCTTTGAGCTGAACAGTAAAGTAAGAAAAACAACGTTAAAAAAAGCACAAATTTGCCAATTACAGCAGACACGTGTTTCGGCCGACAAAAGCCTTTTGTCGGATGTCTTTTCATCCATAAGCTCATTATTTTTTGCATTGAAAAAGGCGTTCCTATAACGCCGAAACACGTGTCTGCTTCCTGTAAAATAAGGCGTATGAAAGAGAGAGAGGGGGACTCACTTGGGGTGTCGGATGTCCCCCATGAGCGTCGACTCCCCCAGCTCGTTCTTGAGGAAGGTCTCGAGCAAGTCCGCGTCGTAGGGTCTCGAGCCCACGAACACCTTGTCCTTCAGCCGGAAGTAGAGGCAGCGGGCGTCCTTCATGCTGCGCCCTGCGAACACAGACATATCCGCTCACCAGTTTGCCGTTACATGAGAAGGGATAAAAGATAGAGAGAGCACTCCTTGAAGCAAGAATCCCAAGTAAAGTGGTATACAGAGAGAGCACGAATCATCGGAAAATCAGTTTTTCGAAACTACTGCACAATTTCAATTTGTGACTAGATGCGTAGCCCTGCTTTGCACGGTCTACCTCGAAAATAAAAGTTACGTCAAGTGACGCGTGTTCAACAACCAGGCTTGAAAAAAAAAAAAAAAAAAAAAAAAATTAGTAACATTTTGTTGCAGATTGCAGAAAAATAACCAAAAAGGAAACATTTTAAATCCCCCGATTACAGGATAAGCCACAAAACAAAATACAGAACTGGTTTGTTCTAATTCGAGAGAACAAAATGGCTACAGATCTTTCGTCTCAATGATTTTCTTCACGCTATAAGTTTTAATAAAGGCATTGTTACGGAAAGTGGAGATGAAGCACTGAATAATAATTTGAATGGAGGAAAGCCTTCGAAAATTAGGGATTTTATGTCGAAATCCAAGTTACATAATTAATAGTTTTTAATGGATGTCTCCGCTCATTACTATCGGAGGATGATGTTAAATAGCCAAACATGAAGACGGGAAGATGACGAATCCATTGATACCTAGATCAATGGTCAGTTCACTGTCGTTTGGGAGAAGAAACTTGGACATAGATACATAGATGACTACATAGATACATAGGTACATACGATTAGTTTTTAATTATATAAGATAAATAAATGGAAGGAGCTTATATTGCACAAATAAATGAAAGGGCGTTCCAAAAATAGCGATTGATTTCCATGCAAACACCAATGTGCCGATTTTTTTAACAGGTGTTTGAAGAAAGGCCGTTTCCTGGAAACTGGGTGGTAAAACCATTGCTCCCGTAAAAGTAAAGGCCTTCGCATTTGTCTCAAAAAGTGAACTTACGTCATCGCCCGCGCTGACTTTCGGTACGGAGGAGAGCTCTATCTAGCGGCCATCCAACGAAGACGTTGCTATGGCAATGGGACCAAACAATTTAAATCAAATTAATGGTTGGTTAATTTTTAAGTTTAAATTTAGAAATCATCCAATTGTTAATTTCTTTGCTATTAAAATACCTTGGACAGATGGCAGTGGCCTCTGTACCAATATTGACTGGTGCTCGCTCTCCCGTTTTGAGTTCATTTTTGTTTTACGTTCAAAGCGTGAAAGCAATTAGGCACTTAGTCTACGCTGCCGTGCTAAGCACAAAATTCGTATCTGCACTTTTTGTCAAAATTGAGTTATTGTCACCCAGATGGTTCTTTGCCACATATTTTACCCAAGTACACTGTTTTATGGCCATTTGTCGATAGGAAATATTAAAAAAAAAAAAATTAAATAAGTTTCATCTTAATCAAATACATGGAGGCACACATCTTTAAAGGGTAATTTCTCATTTTGAACTTAGCTGCAGATAGCTTTTTAGGCAATACGGGGCTAAGTAAGCATTACGGAGGAGTTGGGTAAAAAACTATTTTTATTTAAACAACGTAATTTTGAATTTTTTTAATGAACTGGAAGTTTCTTTCTTTTCCTTTACTATTGCGTCGTAAGGTCAAAACAGCTCTTAAGAATTCCAACAGCAGAGATACTTGACCTTCAAGCTCTGAAAATCTAAGGGACCAAGGTCATTTAAATTATAATTTCATATTACCCTGCCATTATTTTTAATAAATACTGTTACAACGAAATATCCGTTTCAACGAATTAAATCCTGATTCAATTTCCATTGCATTGCTTGAATTCCATTCAACAAAACTCCGGTTCGACCAAAAACGAACAACAAAATTCCCGTTACAACGAACTAAATTTGTGTTCCTTTGTAACGGGATTTCACTGCATTGGTATTGATTGATAGAATTTATTGATGAACTTATTATTGATTAAACTACGGAAATATGCGCAACATATGTACTGTCCGTTTTCCACGAGAAGGCACTTGACTCCTCCTTCCGTCACGTGGTATCCAATGATTTTATTTCGCTGTTTCGGATAAAGTATATTCGGATCATGGCATTTTGTTCTAAAAGCAGCAGTTTTTAAAATGTAAGAATTACTAAAATGACAACAGAGAAGTAATGCAAAGGACACTAACATGTTTTGCACAATAAAATGCACGCCCAAGTTAAGGCTGTCAGGTTGTGTCATGTAGAAGCGCGTAGATTGCTTACCGATCACCCCCGCGTAAAATAGAACTCGGCGTTCGAGGAGGCGGGGCGAAGTGCCTTCTCGTGAAAAACGGACAATGGTACTACATAGTTTTTGATGCTTTTCGATTTCACGAAATCTCGGCCAACTTTTTCCCGCCATTCCGAGGGATTCGCAAAATCGAGGGTCGCGACTCACCGATCGCCAGGACGAGTGCCAGGATGCCGCCGGTGCTCGTTCCCGCCACGAAGTCGAAGCAGGTGTGCAGGGGCCGCCCCACGATCCGCTCCAATTCGTCCAGCATCTGGATGAGCACGAGGCCCCGGATGCCGCCCCCGTCCAGGCTCAGCACGCGGCAGCGGCCGCCGGCCACGCCCCCGCCGGAGGCGCGGCACCGGCAGGCCGCGCCCTCCGTCGCCGAGGCCCCGCCCCCTCCGGGCAAGGCCCCGCCCGACAGCTGCAGGATCTCTTCGAAGACTGGAAGACACAAAGGGACAATGAGTACGACACGTGCAAACCAGGAGTCTTCTTTGGTCGATAAAGAATGGGAAGGACACTAGTGTGCACAATTAAGAGAAATTTTAGGTCTGGTCGACCATCTCCAGAAATATGAAACCGATTTTAACACATTGACTGCTAGGGACGAGATAACTCGTCCTCCAGAATTATGCTGTATGCACTAAAGACGAAATAACTCGTCCTCCAGCCAACACGTTGCTATATTTTTTCAGCGGGTTCCATTGGCTCTCCTGGCTGTTCTGCCGCGCATAGACGATTATTGAGACAAGGTTCAAGAAGAGAATACAAAATGGCGCCACTACTGGGTTTGCTGTGAAAACATTTTCTGATGCAAGCAGGCGAGCGCGCGATCAAACGAGATAGCGAGCGTGTTTTTTATGCTGTAGTCTGTGGGAGTAAATAAAAACGTGAAATGAGCAAACCTAAGTATATGTCTTACATATGTAAGTATATGTAAGAAAATGCGTCGTCTGCCGTTCTCTGAACATTCGAAAAGAATTGCATTATCAATGCAAAACATGTGCGTCCAAACCTACCTTATGTGTTGTCCCTTACTTTGAAAAATATCACAGTGTGGAAAATTTCTAGAAAAAAAAATTATAGAATTTGTTTTGTATGCTGTATTATTCATGAAAAAGTCCAATGTAACTGTTTACCTTTAAATTGTTTCAAATAATTAGCTTAGCGCAGAGAGTCCATATATAGGCTGTCGACAATGTGTTAAGGAAATTTGGTATGTACATATATTGATACAAAACAAAACAAATAAACTATCTAACGTCTAAAATACACACGCATGATCAGAGTCAGAAGGTGTGAAAATGCGGTACCAAAATTGAACAAAAAATGTACTAGTAGTAGGTGTGAGTAGATAACTGTTAGGGGTTGACCGACAGCTGGCGGCTCCGCGGCTCAAAGCCGTTTTTGACCTCCACCTGCGCCCCCTGTGACCTTCCCACCCCCTGTCGATTGCGCCTGTGACCTCCCGGTTTGCGCGAGCAACCGTAAAACGTTATAGTTTCAGTTTTGGACTTAGTTGTTTTTTCGTGAAATAAATTTTAGTTTTAAGTTGATGGTCCCACCTTCCTACCCAGTTTATTAAATAATAATAAAAAAAAACGGTGATAAGGTGTATTTAAGTCTGCAGACGCAATTTGCATGCCAACGCAGTTTGTCTACTAATTTAATTAAAAATACAAAAAACTTGCCAAAATTTAAAAAAAAAAGTTGACCGGGTGTATTTATTTAATACACTAGGCTGAAAGGTGGGACCATTAACTTAAAACTAAAATTTATTTTACGAAAAAAACAACTAAGTCCATACCTGAAACTATAACGTTTTATGGTCGCGCGAGCAACCGGGAGGTCACAGGCGGAAACGGCAGGGGGGTGGGGAGGTCACAGGGGGCGCAGGTGGAGGTCACAGGCGGCTATGAGCCGCAAGCTGTCGGTCAACACCCAAAAAGTTATCTACTTGATTAAGGTACTGTGTAGAGCTATCGGGATTTTTTCGTTTTGCTTTTTCGATTTCAAGGGAAAATGATGGGACGATTGGATCAGCACTAGTGATGTTCCAGATATCCGTATCCGTATCCGCGGATATCCGAGGAAAATAAAGATCCGTATCCGTTACTTTTTTGACGGATCTTAAACGGATCTTTTCTATTCTAAATTTTTTTAAATATTTGAATAAAAGACTTAAATTCGGTTTAAATTAGGTTTTATTCCCTATTTAAGTTATAAGGTATCATTTCAGAAACCAACAGCCCTCTGAGACATGTTTTTTTTTTTAATTTTTAGTTTAATATTAGTTTTTTTTTATTTTTTTATTTATTGATATGGGGTTTCTGTTTATCTTCATTTTGGTTTTTCCCGGCATCCTTCCAAAAAAGTGAGACAAAAGTCTCTATTTACTGTCTAATAAAGGTGTTCACGGCTCTGTTATTCCGTCGGACGGAGTCATGTGGTTGGAATGGGTCAGCGCTGCATTTATGCCGAAATAAAATGCGAAAAATTATTTCTAGCCTATCCAGTAGCAGCTTTACATTCTTGCTCCTGTATCCTACATCTACCGAGCAAGCTAGAAATAATTTTTCACATTCTATTTAAGCATTATTGCTGCGCCGACCCGTTCCTTCCAACTCTCCCTCCATTTTAACGGCGATTTCTTCAAAGAGTCAATCATAGTCTTAATTTGAATTTCACCGTAGATGACATTTTTTGAAGAAACAGTGTTATTATAGTGACGGGAATACCTTCCGTAATAAATTTCACACTTGGATAGTTGAATTGGGCAAAAACATTTTGAGATCCGTATCCGGATCCGTATCCGCGGATCTACTCTTTCAACGATCCGGCACATCACTAATCAGCACCACTGCACTACGTTTTTAAAGAAAGTGGGTGACAGCCAAGACCGAATTCCTATGATTCGACAGACTCCTTACTCCTCTGATACAGGGATGTTTGGCTGTTCCCCAAACTCAAGAGGCGATTGAAAGGCAGCAACGCCACAGAGCCAAACTATACTCCATTTAGCGAGAGCTGATAGTGGACGTAAACAAAGCAACGTGACAATTGGCGTTACCGCTGCCTTCTTGGCGGTGGGATGATTGAAAACAGCGCCAATCAGATAAGCGAAATGTCCGCGCTTTCAATGCGAACAGCATTGCCAATCGGGCGAGTAAGTCATGAAAGTAGTAACCCTCTTTGTTTACTTCCTCTATCAGCTCTCGCTGAATTGAGTATAGCAACGTCATACCA
The DNA here is from genome assembly GCF_026930045.1 of Uloborus diversus. Classification (NCBI taxonomy): domain Eukaryota; kingdom Metazoa; phylum Arthropoda; class Arachnida; order Araneae; family Uloboridae; genus Uloborus; species Uloborus diversus. Next base: position 848,743 of record NW_026558098.1, on the reverse strand, counting down.
GGGTTGCCAACTTGGGGGTTTTCCCCCTAAATTTAGGGGGAAAACTTTAGAATGGGATTCTTTTAGAGGGATAAAATTTTTAGGGGTAAATTTAGGAGGTTTAATTTTAAGGTTTATCAGGTAAAAATGTGTTTCTTTTACCTTTGGAAATTTAATTTTTCGATTGTTTTATTCATTCTTTTTACTTACATACATTTTTTGAGCCTTTGTAGCCCATGGTTTTGATCAGAAATGACATAAAAATACTTGATATTATATTACTCACTCGCAGTGAAAAATAACAATGGTCACGTGACCTTTTAATTCCACGTGTGACGTCACAGTCAAAGGATTACGTGACTTTCTGACGTCATTCAGGGGTTTTATGAGTTGAGTTTAGGGGGAAACGTTTTTAGGAGTTGGCAACCCTGATCACTACTAGGAGGAGTGGGCGGAGTCCCAAGGATCCTCCCCTTTGAGGAGGGTTCAGTTTCCAGCGCTCTAGGTTTATCTATATTTTCCCAACAGATCTTGTATGTACTAGTGATGTGCCGGATCGTTAAAAAAGTAGATCCACGGATACGGATCATTAGTGTCAAGATCCGCGGATACGGATACGGGTACGGATCTCAAAATGTTTTTGCCCAATTCAACTATCTAAGTGTAAATTTTATTACGGAAGGTATTCCCGTCACTATAATAACACTGCTTCTTCAAAAAACGTCATCCACGGCGAAAATATAACAAAGACTATGATTGACTCTTTGAAGAAATCTCCATTAAAATGGATGTAGAGTTGGAAGAACGGGATGCTTAAATAGAATGCAAAAAATCATTTTTAGCTTGCTCAGTAGATATAGGATACAGGAGCAAGAATGTAAAGCTGCTACTGGATAGGCTAGAAATAATTTTTCGCATTTTATTTCGGCATAAATGCAGCGCTGACCCATTCCACCCAGATTACTCCGACCGAACCGACGGAATAACAGAGACGGGAACACCTTTACAGACAGTAAATCGAGAGTTTTGTCTCACTTTTTTTTTTGAAGGGTGCCGGGAAAAACCAAATTGAAGAAAAACAGAAACCCCATATCAATAACAAAAACTAATATTAAACTAAAAATTAAAAGAAAAATATGTCTCAAAGGGTTGTTGGACTCTGAAATGATACCTTACAGTTTAAATAGGGAATAAAACCTAATTTAAACGGAATTTAAGTCTTTTATTCAAATATTTAAAAATTTTTAGAATAGAAAAGATCCGTTTAAGATCCGTCAAAAAAGTAACGGATTGGATCTTTATTTTTCCTCGGATATCCGCGGATACGGATACAGATACGGATATCCGGAACATCACTAGTATGTACACAGTGTGATCTGAAAGTGGGTCGTACACCTCCCCCAACCCTATTTTCAATATTGTTACAAATTCTGTAAATAGTAATTATTGTAGTAACGTAACCTGTAAATAGTTTCCCGTAATGAATATACAACCCCTATACATTAGGCTAAAGTATACGACCCCCCTCTTTCTTTTTTGTTCATTGATAAAATTTGATAACGGTCTACTATTTTCCAGAAGCGTTTGGAATCTTGTGGAATATTTGAGAGTTCTCTTTCGATGTCTATGAATAGCCGTTACGAATGATAAAAAGTCAGTCTCGATTGAGAATTTGTACTGAGAGTGTATTAGCTCTGTTTATTGCGAGGCATTTCGCTGTGTTGTTTATCGTATTTTGATGTAAATACGTGTGTCACCGTCGAGTTTACGGTGTTGTGTGATATTTGCTTAATTGCTGATGAATAATTTAGCAGTTGTTGACGCTCTTTCCTGTACATAGTGTAAATAAATTTCCTGTATTTTTCATCAAGAACTGTGTCGTCCTTTCAAGAAAGTTGGAAGCCGCACCGGATCCGTTACAATATTATGTCAGTTATGGTTTAGTGTTCGCTATACACAATTACCTGGAAGTCTAAAGACTCAACACCATCGGTATGCACACCTTTCCTGCTATAACACTGCTGATTTCCTGCTCAATTCTTCGCCGTGTTCGGGCAGACGTTTTGCTGCAAAAGATCTCTAAATACCCGAAACAGAACATGGCACGGAATTCGGCCGTGTCACGACACTGCTGGTGTTCATACCGATGTCTGCGACTCTTAAGACTTCAAAATAACTGTGTACGACAAACATTCATTGTACTGTATGTACGATAAATGAACATTAAGAAATGCACTTGATTATAAAAAGTAATGCATCTTATGTAACATACAATTTTTATGTCTGTTACTATCCATTTTCTTTATTCTAAACTTCATCTATATCTGTTGCCACTCATACAATATTATTTAACTCGCACGTTGTGGTTATTATTATGACATTCATCTTCTTTATTATTATTACTTACTAATAATAAAGCTGAAAGTCTCTCTGTCCGGAGGATGTCTGGATGTCTGTGACGCGCATAGCGCCTAGACCGTTGGGCCGATTTTCAGGAAACTTGGCACAAAGTTAGTTTGTAGCATGGGAGTGTGCACCTCGAAGCGATTTTTCGAAAATTCGATGTGGTTCTTTTTCTATTCCAATTTTAAGAAAAAAACTATTATAAATTACGAAATTATCATAACGTGGAACCGTAACATGGGCACGAGCCAATGGGCGAGATACGAAATGATCATAACGTGGAACTGTAACGTCGGTACAAGCCAATTGGCGAGAAAATTCACCATACATTATTTGTAAATATACAAGCGAACCAAAAGACCTTTAATTTTTCTATTACGGGCGAAGCCGTGCGGGTGCCACTAGTAAGTAACATAATGAAGAAAATAAAAGGGGCGTGACTGAGACTCTCACCTGTTTCGTACTTCCTCGAGAAGGAGCAGTTCTCCGGGGGTATTCCGTTGAACTGACCGCCGGGGCTGCAGCCGTCGTTGCAGGAGAGGGCGGGGGCGCAGCGGGAGGCGCCCACGGCGTGCAGGGCGTACAGCATATCGCCCTGGGACCGCCCCTCTGCGGCTGCGCAGTGGCGGGGACTCTCCCCTCGGTTGTTCAGAACCTCCAGGTCCGCCCCGAAGGCGATGAACGTCTGTACCATGGACACGTCGCCCGTCTACGGAGAGAAACAGAGACCACAAATGAGGAGTCATTTATCAATAGGGAACATATTCAGTAAGTTAAAAATAATAAGTAAGTAAATGTATGTAAGTTCAGTATAATGTTCAGTAAGTTAAAAATAATAAGTAAGTAAATGTATGTAAGTTCAGTATAATGTTCAGTAAGTTAAAAATAATAAGTAAGTAAATGTATGTAAGTTCAGTTTAAGTTCAGTAAGTAAAAAATAATAAGTAAGTAAATGTATGTAAGTTCAGTATAATGTTCAGTAAGTTAAAAATAATAAGTAAGTAAATGTATGTAAGTTCAGTATAAGTTCAGTATAATGTTCAGTAAGTTAAAAATAATAAGTAAGTAAATGGGCGGTAACTTACTGAATATACCTGCCTTGCCTTCAAAATTTCGAGTTGAACCGAACCATTGCTTCGGGCACTCGTCTGGTCAGTGCTAATTCTATGTTAGCTACCAGTTTTGGTTCGCCTGTATATTTACAAATAATGTAAGGTGAAATTTCTCGCCGATCGGCTTTTGCCCATGTTACGGTTCCACGTTATGATAATCTCGTTATTTACTCGTTCATCTCATGATAGTATTGTTCTTAAAATTGGAATAGAAAACGAACCACATCGAATTTTCGAAACATCGCTTCGAGGTGCACACCCCCATACTACACACTAACTTTGTGCCAAATTTCACGAAAATCGGCCGAACGGTCTAGCCGCTATGCGCGTCACAGACATCCTGACAGACAGACAGAGATCTGAACAGAGAGACATTCAGACAGAGAGACTTTCAGCTTTATTATTAGTAAAGATAAAGACAAAAGGGGACACATCCTGAAAGAATCTGTAGTGCAAAGACTTTTAGATCCAAAGGAACACGTGTCCGAAATCCTGAAATTTTAATCCACTACCTTCAGGTTCATGTACTTCGACAAGAGAATAGGAGAAGGTAAAATAATAGAGTTTTTGTGAAATTGGAATTTTCAACATTCAGGTTTTCGTTCAAAAAGGCACCTATCCAAAATTAGGATGGCGATATCTCCTTGTTTTTTTTTTTTTTTTTTTTTTTTTTTTGAGCAATCACGATTGCTTATTGCTTTCATTTGACTCTTTTGATGTTCTATGGTTTTATTTTCCCTCCGCCACCCTCTGCAGCACCACCGTCGACCGGCCGCTGCAAGATGCTGCTCCTCTAGCGAAAACCGTCTCCAGGTTGCATTCATATCCTACACACACGCGCATACACATACATACACACAAAAACACATACATACACACACAAACACATACATACAGACACCTACACACAACTACCCATACATTCATGCCTGTACACAGACACAAACACATATGTCTACACACACATACGCATACCCCGCCCCCACGCACACAAACACTCATACACACAATTACCCACACACTCATGCCTGCACACAGACACAAACACACATACCTACACACACATACACATACCCCGCCCCCACGCACACAAACACTGATACACACAACTACCCACTTACTCATGCCAGCACACAGACACAAACACACATGCCTACACACACATACACATACCCCCTACACACAAACACGCATACCCCCACACACAAGCCTCCCTACGCACACACATACTCGTGATTGCGAAAAACATAATTTGAATTCAAGATGTCAAAATTCAAATTAATTTTTTTTTTTTTTTTACACAAACATTTCTTACTCTGGGTCATGACTTGCTGTGACTTTGTGCTCAATTCTGTACCCAGAAAATTTGATATAACTATTTTGCCCTTACCCTAATTCGTTTTCCTCACCTCCTGAACATTTTCGGAAAACGGATGTGTTCCCTTTTGATAAATGAGTCCTCGGTTATAAATGCCGTAAACACCCGACCATCCGCGACTCTTTCATCCGGAAGTCTCTGTAAACCGGAATCTTTCCGATACAGGGAAGTTTTCAGTTTCGGCTGTATTTTTAGTTGATGGCGCATAAAAACGCGATCGGAGAAAAAAAAAAAATCTGCCATGCAATTAGTATTTAATTTTAAAATAATTTTCAAAGGGAGAAATATAAATTGAAACAGAAAGATGTCAATCAACAAGTTCACTCTTAACCAACGAGGAAACTCAGAAATTGATTTACATTCTGTGCTCCGCCCCCTCCTCCCCGATTTTCCTCCGACTTCCTTAGGAAACCCTGACATCGGATATCATGTGTTTTTTAAATTTTTTTTTTCAATGTAGAATCGTTACATCAAAGGACTTTTGGGATACTCATTTGAGGATAAGAGGAGAAAAAGAATGAAAGGCACGCGGAACCCCAGAGTGATCCCCATGGAACCCCAGGAGTTCCGCGAAATACAATTTAAGAAATGTTGATTTTAACCTACAATCAATAGATCTTGCACACAAAAACACAAGAGAATATTTTACACGGTTGCAGTGGATGATTTCCAATATAAGGCCATTCCACCGTCACGTACGAGACAAAAATACGCTTAAATTTCATTAACATTTCGTCATATCTCTTAATATTTTAATGAAACAGGAGTATGCATTTTTTTTTTAATCTTTAAATTTAATACTAAGATCTTTTGACACAGTTTTATTTTTATCAAACAATTTTGTTATTTAAAATAAAATGTATTTACATGCGTCACGTGCGGGACGTCCAAAGTCGACCTCTGGTAACTTGCTTATGAATAAATTAATATTTTTGCTCTATTAAAACAGCAATGACGAAACAAATTGTAGATTTTGAAAGCTATGGTTCCCACGTAAAGGAAACATATCTCATTAGTTTAGAAATAAATATTTAAACCATTGAAAGAAATATGTAAATGCCCATTGCATTGAAAATGGTCATTTTGTCCCGCATGTGACGGTTCCTATATAAATTCCTAAATACAGTCGAACCTCCATATATCGAACTTCCACATATCAAAATTTTCTATATCTCGAAATTCCAACAAATTTCTATGTTCATTACATAGAAAAATTGTTTCTATGTATCGAAAAAATCTCTACATAACGAAATTCTTTTTGAGACAGCATTCGTAGATTTTTTTCCATTTTAGATTGTTTGTCTCATGAAAAATGAAGGTTGCGGGAGAAAATGATGTTCACTAAAGGTGGCTACGAAACTCATAAGGAATCTGGGGATAAGGGATGTGTAGACAGGTCGTTGTTTTGTTCTGGAGTTCCTAACTTCCTTCAATTTTATTTCAAATATCTTAGTTGTAACCAGTAACACCGTCAAATCAGTTTCAAGTTAGTCCTTTTGTCTGTTGATTATCATTCCTAGTCCCTTTAGATGAAGTAAAAATCATTCAAGTTAAAGCAGATTGATTTTTTACTTTTGTCTCGATTTGTCAAAACGAAAATTCCCTCATGTTGCGGATCAAGTTGAACTGCCGAAGAATGAAGGTGTACGAAGGAGCAAAAATGTAATTTGTTACTTTTTTAATTATAAACTTTCATTTAATCTGATGCTCATATAAATTAGAAATTAGGTTTCATACAAGAAAAATGTGATAGGGATGAACTTTAATTTTAATGTTTTAGGAGATTTTTTGGATAAAATAAGATCGTTTTTACGTATCGAAGTTTTTATATATCGAATTTTTTTCCGGCAATTTGCTACTTCGAAATATGGAGGTCCGACTGTAACTTTTGAAGAAAGTTTTTGCTTAAGAAGTCACACATGCGTTTGCGATTTCTTAAGCGACAAAATTTTGTTCGTCACCCTTTTAAATTATTATTTTTTATGAAATATATGAAGCGTCACGCGCGGGACAAAATTACCATTTTCCGTTGAATGGCCTTATATCTAAAAGCCCTTCGTGAAATTGACCCAAATTAGCAGGATGCCTATTTTTGGCTCATTTCACGAAGCGAAGGTTTTTTTTTCCAAAATTTTCACCTGGCACTTCTAGTTACATTGGGAAGGTAGAGCGCAGTATCCACAAAAATGAGTTTCTGAGCTATATTTGAGGAAACGTGCTTTGGGTTCCTTACAAGCAGTGGCGTAGCCATGTGGGGGGGGGGATAGGGGGTTCAGAACCCCCCCCCCATGAGCCTTAAAAATCATTTTTCAGTCGAACCTGAAGGGTTCTGTTTATGAGCTAGAAGATTTTTATTTAATATAATATCTTTTATGACGGTAAAAAGTTTATGTCTTCCTGTTATATATATATATATATATATATATATATATATATATATATATGTAATATGGAAAATCCTTTGCTAGGCCTTTTCCATATTAAGTTCTGTTCACTTATATGTCAGCTCGTATGAGTCACAGACACTATTTATTACACACTTAAATGCTTCTCATACCATATATGGTTATGTTCTGGGCTCAGATGAAATTCCCCTTAAAGTACCTACCAGACACTTTTTTTCCCTCCAGACTTAAGCCAGCCTCTGTCTGCGGTGCAAAGCCCAATAATATTTCGTTATTGCAATCTGCTCCTCCTATATAGATCACATGATCGAGGGATAATTATCTGTAATCTTTTAATGATTTTCCCTATATAAAAATCGTGGCACAACTAAACAAGTTGGTTAGTTAAGAGAAGCATGGCTTTACTTTATGATATGGCTTTACTTTATGAAGATGTTGAGGGCATGGCTTTACTTTAAACTTCAAAAAACATTAACCCCCCTCCCCCAAGGATTTTTTCTCGCTACACCACTGCTTACAAGAACAGGGAAATGTCAGAATTGGGGGGTTTTTTTTCAGTGCTTTTTTTTCGTTATAAACCAAATACGCCTGCACAATAACGCTATAGTACAACAGATGGCAAAAATGCAAATTTGCAGTTACTGCGCTCTACTTTCCCGCGGTAGTACACATTTTTATGAGCACTGAACCTCGAAATAGTTTGTGACGTGCGTACTCACTCTGACTGCGAGGTGCACGGGGGCGTCTCCGTGGGCGTTGCGGGCGTCGGGGTCCGCCCTGTGCGAGAGGAGGGCGAGGGCGCACGACAGCCTGTTCCTGCGCACCATCACGTGCAGCGCCGTGTCGCCCTCGAAGTTGCGCGCGTTTACCCGGCACCCGTGCTCGATCAGCACCTCCGTCAGCTGCAACGATAAACACCCTCCGTCACTGCGCATGCGCATAATATACAAAACACATCACCATCATCAAAAGCAATACTACTATATAACAGAAAATAATATAACAGAAAAATTATTTATTTATTTTTTTGGATTCTTTTTTATAATTTTTAGAAAATGCATGATTAGATAAGCCGCCTTCGGCGAGGTACTTCGAGGGCTTCGCCCCTACTTACCGCCTGCGACGGTACATTAATTCATAAGCGGTACAATTATTTTCGGAACGGCGCGCCTCTAACTTCACTTTTCAACGGTCGTGCCCAGAATAATCTCGAGCACAGCCCTGGTGTTACATAATGTACTCAAGGTAATTATTATTATTATTATTATTATTTTGAGTGCATCGTAGCGTTATTCTCGAATATACACTCATTCACAACAAAATATATATGCAGCAGAAGAATTCGAGATACAACCAAGAAACCGGAAGGAATGTAGTCTGGTAAAAGACATACAAACGACTTAAACTTCGTCGCCAGTGAGACAAGGGTAGGCTCGCTATGCGCATACGAGATGCGCAGCTGGGGAAGATTGAAAGCGTGATTGCGCGTGCCGTAGGGTTATTCAAACGAAACTGTCGACTTGTCAATGAATATCTCCGTTTATTAAAGTCGTACAAAAATGCAAGTTGGCTAAAGGTGATCCTCTTAAAATTTCGAATTTCTTGATATCTGGTACAATTGTCAATTCTATAGCTATAATAAAAACGCCCGTTAGTTCATGTTATCAGTGAATGATTTCTCACGCAAATTAATAGTTTTTGAAACGAAAACTGGAAAAACGAATGTAAAAATCAATATGCTTCCGTCCAAATTTTTTGATGAGAAAAAATATGTTCCTCTTATCATAATTGAGAGAAAAAAAAACGGGTTTTGTTCAAAAAGCAGTTGGGCGGGGCCCGATCGAGCCATAGTGGGTAGCTGGTGTTTTAATGATAGGAATACAAGTAAAAGTGCTCCGAAAAAAAACATAAGTGCAGAATTTACTCTATAAAATATCATTAGAAATTTTGTTATGCAAATACAGTCGGACCTCCATATATCGAAGTAGCAAATTGCCGGAAAAAAATTCGATATATAGAAATTTTGATGTATAGAAACAAACTTATTTTATGATAAAAATCTCCTAAAACATTAAAATTAAAGTTAATTTTCGTACATGAAACCCATTTTCTAATTTATACGACCATCGATTTAAACGAAAATTAATAACTGAAAAATTAACAGAAATGACATTTTTGTGCCTTCATACATCTTCATTCTTCGACAGTTCAACTTGATTCGCAACATGAGGGGATTTCCGTTTTGACAATGTCATCGAGAGAAAAGTAAAAAATTAATCTACTTAACTTGAATGATTTTTACTGCAGCTAAAAAGACTAGGAACGATAATCAACAGACAAAAGGGAGAACTTGAAACTGATTTGACAGTGTTACTGGTTACAACTAAGATTTGAAATAAACTTGAGGGAATTTAAGAACTCCAGAACGGAACAACGATCTATCTAAACACCCCTCAACCCCAGATTTCTTATGAGTTTCTTAGCAACCTTTAGTAAACATCATTTTCTCTCCTAACCTTCATTTTTCATCAGACAAACAGTCTAAAGTGGAAAAAAAAAATCTACGAATGTCTCGAAAAAAATTTCGATATATAGAGATTTTTTCGATATATAGAAACAATTTTTCTATATAATGAACTTTGAAATTTGCTGGGATTTCGATATATAGAACATTTTGATATGTAGAACTTCGATATATGGAGGCTCGACTGTATACTGAATGCTTAATTTAAACCGCAAATAATGGAGCAAGTAAAGAAAAGGAAACAATATAATTGTTAGAAATATTTTGCGTGAAATAGTTTTATATTTAAAACCTAAAACTTCCCAATTGTATAATGTAACTTTTGAAACGAAGTAAATCTTGCGTACCTCCGGCGTCTTGGACCAGTGAAGGGGCGTGCCTCCGTACTTGATGTCCATGTTGCAGAATCGGCTACTGTACGTGTCCAGAACGTCCTTCATGCACCTGAAACAGTTCGAGGCCGTCAGTGCTTGTCGAGCGTCGGTGAAGAGACACAAATTGGAAAAGAAAAAAATAAAATTGTTGAAGAAGCTACTTTCGGGTTAAAAAAATAATTCAAATGCTTGGCTGCAAGGGAAGCGATCATTTTCGTCATATTGTATCGTACATAAAAATTATAGCGGAAAAATCATATTTTGCATTAAGGAAAAACTTTAAAAATAAAAACTAAATACTTATATCCTTAATCTATAAGTACATTAAAAATCCCTGGGAGGTTTCGAAATTCTCTTGAAAAATCCTGGTTTATTGTCCTCGGAATGTTTCCTTCCCTTTCCTCCAACATGGAAATTTAGCGCACAACGTACAAAAAAATCAGAAACTGTATTTAATAAAGCATAACTTTTCCGGGAATTCCTTTTAAAAGCATGTTTCCTATTCGTTCGGAAACGTTTCCGAAACATTTAGAAGCCTAATAGGCAGTGTGTGTTTTAAATATCAAACACTGTATCTCAAGTGATTTTCTCTATCACAATGCCCGCCGTTTCCGCTTTTTAATGGCTGACAAAAACTATTCTCTCTTATACGCATTTGCAATGCAACGAAAGTGAGTACCGTTTCACTTTCTGTTTGCATGCTTTTAAGACATTAGGGAAAAGAAGCCCTATTTTGTGCCCTATGTTTCTCTGGTTTGACGCCACCGTTGATATGCTTCCTGGTTGCGGTGAAGAACACTATTTATTTGTGCAAGTTTCATGAGTCTATTCCGCTGCGTTGCCGATTGGGAGCACTTTAATCTTGGGGCACTTTTGATAACATGAATTGTTATAATGCTATTGGCGAAAGATCTTTCTGATTTCTTAGAATGTGTTTAATTAATTGTATTTTGACTTATTTGTTTAGAGTACACTGTAAAAAAAACTGTAAATTTTGAAGAAGTTATCCGTATTTTTTACAGAAAAAAACTGTTCGTAATAAAATACAGGATTTCTCTGTTTTTTTTTTGAATCTGTAACCGCACTGTTAAAAAATTTCCGGAAAATTTACGGTAATTGTTACTGGCATCTATGTGGCCAGTAACTATTACCGTAAAAATCAAATGTTACTGTAAAATTTTACGGTTTCCTCGGTAGGCCACAGCAACCAGTTGGCGCTGCGATCGCTTATTTCTTCGGTATAAATTACCGTAAAAATCAGCGATGCGTCGGCGATGCAATTTTACAGTAACAATTACCAGAAAATCTTCCTGAATTTTTAACAGTGCGGTTATACTTTGTTTTTCTTCGAATCTTCGAAATTTCGCCCGCGTGTTTGGATTTTGGTTCTCGTGCTCGAGTTTTTTGATCTTATATTTATTCAAAGCGAGTAAGTCTTAAATCGTTTGCAACTTCCATTTCATTGCATCCTAATCAATATTTTATTATTATGTTTTTTTGTCATCTGTTACAGAGGCATATTCGGAAATTTACCTTTGTATACATGTATTTCGTAATAGTATAGTAAATATTGAAATGTATTTATGAAAGTATAGTTTCATTTTTTAATCTTCACAAAATAATAAATCAGCTTGAATAAATAATAAAAATACGGAAGATTTCTGTAAAATAAACGGAAGAAAACTGGCGTCCTGGCTGACAGTTTTTTTCTGTAAATTTTACGGATTTTATTTACAGTGTACGCAGTAAACCGAATGCTCTGATGTTATAGGTTCACTTTACGGTAGAGCATGAAGCTGTCCTATTGGCAACTAGAATGTTACTATTTTCCACCCCGTCAAGATTTGGAGTGTACAGTATCCTAGTTGCCCAAACCCTTTTTACGTAGACAAACATGAAGAAATACAGGTACATTGGCCTTAATGCGCCTCGTGGCATACACAAAAGGGACGACCAACAAAAATAAATAAATTGTGACGCATATTTGGAGGCTTGAAAAAAAAAAAAACTTTAATTAAATATTTTATTTAAAAATGCAAAATATGTGATGCTTTTCTTTAATACAATTTTTAATACGTATTTATTATTATTATTACCTGTTCTTTTTTAGAAGGCGTATTGGAGAGGGGACGAAAGTTGTGGAAAATCTCCATAAAAATCCTCAAGTATACTTGTGCGCAAGGGGCGCTTTTCGATATGCAAATTTCCTACCAGTCGGTTCAATTTAGTTAGCTGTCTTTCTGTTAATGTAGTGTGGATTCGTGGCATTTGATAGTTTGGTTTTTGTTGATCGTTTCGCGGCAGTTCGAATAGCAAGGGCAATTTGAAAGCCCTTTCGTGTGTAGAATCCAAATAAAGTTGATTTATGTTTTTAGATAGTTGCCTTAGTATTTTCTTTAAAAGAAGGATAACAATTTTCAATTCTGGTAAAAGTTTCTTTTGTAGAAACTTTTTTTAACTTAAAGCAAATTGTGTAAAAGCAATTTGACTTAGTGATGTTGCATTACTTGCTCGTAACATATGCTACTCAGAGAACAAAAAGCTTGGAGGGGGGGGGGAGAAATATGGCGCTTTTACCCTATAGTAAAAAATTTCACTGCAAATAAATTTCCGACCAAAAAAAAAAAAAGTAAAATAACATATAAAAATAATTTTAACCTTAAAGACAATTTCTTTTCTTGAAAGACTCTTCCTACATTTGAACGAAGCAATTGCCTGTTTGGTGATACTTCGATAATTGAAATTTTAACCTCCAGTGGATTAACCCTAAACTCCAGTAGATAGCGTTAATAGTTGATCAACTTTAATTTCCTCACTCTCATGAAATGACTGCCTTAGCAGTAAAACAGTTAAGTGACCGAATCGAGGTCAGCCTTGTCACAATAAAGCCCTTCCCTGCATGTCAAACATTACCAAAATATATTATCAAATGATCATGTTTCATTGTTGAAACTCGCGCGATACTCGATCATCAGCTATTTTATTTATTTATTTATTTATTTATATACTAGCTGTACCCGACGCGCGTTGTTACGCCAACAAAAAAAAAAAAAAAAACAACATTATACTGATTTTCATGACAATCGGTTGAACGGGGCAGAAGTTGCTACTCTGCAGTGCCACCTGGTGGCGAGTGGCTTCAATGAGCATATTATGCACCTTCTCCGTGGAAAAATACATATATATAGCAATTTTCATAATAATCGGTCCATCAGGTATCGAGTGAAGCCGTGACTATACTCAAATTTTGTACTCACGCAGTTTGCAAGATCAATCCATCGCTAAAAATATCAAATAGAAAAAGTTTTAAATCCCACCGTTGCGCCATAAAACAATAAAGAAAGAATTTATTTGTTCAAACTCAAGAAAAGTAGCAACTTCTTATCAATGAGATCGAATTAATTTCTGCAGCCGATCCTTTTATTCGTATTTATCCAATGGATTGTGACTTAAATTGGAATAAAAAAGAAACGATCGATCGGATTTTTTTCCAACTGGTCTATAAACATTCCCAGTACCAAAAATAACAAACGGTGAAAGTTTCAGCCAAATCTGCCGGGTAGTTTTTGAGTTCATGGATGACATACAGACAAACATTCATTTATATATATATATACACTGTTAAAAATTTTCCGGAAAATTTACGGTAATTGTTACTTGCATCCTTGTTGCCATTAACTATTACCGTAAAAATCAAATGTTACTGTAAAATTTTACGGTTTCCTCGGTAGGCCACAGCAACCAGTTGGCGCTGGGATCGCTTATTTCTCCGGTATAAATTACCGTAAAAATCAGCGATGCGTCGGCGATGCAATTTTACAGTAACAATTACCAGAAAATCTTCCTGAATTTTTAACAGTGTATATATATATATATATATATATATATATATATATATATATATATATATATATATATATATATATATATATGAAAATGCTTAGTTCGCACTAAAAAGGTATGAAATAAAAAAGACAACGCAAACCACGCTTGTAAAAATAGTCTTTAGATTAAAAAAATTTTTTTACATTCCATTCCGAATTCCTGTTATGACGAGCGTAGAGAGCAAAAAGGGATTGTTGTTCACCTAGAGGGGGCTTCTTCCTCCGGCGCAGGGGCGCATCCGAGGTTGACGTCGACTCCCGCCTTGAGGAACTCCATGACGCAGTCGACTCTGTCGGCCATGCAAGCCAGCTGGAAGGGCGTACAGCCCTTGCCGTTCAGGGCGTTCAGCACTCCGGAAGCGGATGGGTGACGGGACAGAACCTGGTGGAAGACCCGACGTCATTTCCGGAAGAAACGGTGCTCACTAATGTTAATCGTCAGCAGGATTTATTGTAGGGATACACAGATAAATCCAGAGCCTGCCTACCGCACAGGCCAACTAGGCCTGGGGGCCCCAAATTACTTAAAAGTTTTTTTGAATAGCATTATTACTAAAAGAAGAATACATGTATTTTTAAAATAAAAAAAATAATTATTTGTTAGTTGGGGGGGGGGGGGAGAAAACCTTAAAGGAGAACTTTCATTCATTCTGTCAGCAGAGAATTTACCACGTCACAAATAAGAGGAGCACCAAAGGGACAATATATTTATCATAAATGTACACTTACATGTTTACAAACTACCACACTAGATTTGTAGTAACGCTAAAATTAAGGTTTCTGACCCTCACATTTCCACCCCGTTGCGTGCCTCTGCCAATTACTAATGTAAGGATACGATTCGAGCAAAAAATTTTCCGATTCCTTGTTTTGGAGTGAAGGTTTTTTTTCTCTATCCTTCCTTATACTTTGGTTTTGAGACTACACTAAATTGTTTTGAGTTAAAATATTTTTTCTCACTCCACTTTGAACGTAACAAAAATTACAACGTTAAAAGTACAATATCTGACCAATTTCGTACTAATTCATGTAAAATTATTAGGAGGGACGCCTTCGCACGTTTTCTAGCAATAGTTGTTCGGTAAGAATTCCCGACGGAGCTTGACAAAGGAGTAGATATTTAAAAACATTGCCAACCCTAGTATGGTAATATACTATAAGGCATAATACATTAAACAGCGGTTTCTATATACGTTCAGACGTAAACGGGAACGTTGGCTTTTTGCCGGGCACTCTTTTTAAAGAAGTAATATTCCCTGCAAATTAAATATTTGGCTCCGCCTGGTTAAAAAAAAAAGTGACGCTCATCCGGAACCCTCCCTTTATCGTCGAAGTACAAACAGTGTTTATTCTCTTTTGACTTCCACTTATTTTCTCCCATCTGAGAAATTAATAACTAAGAAATGGCCTATTTCCATAACATAACAAATGACTATTTTACAGTTTTGTTTGTACAGTTTTCCGGAAAGGGCGGAACGCACCGAGAATAAAGCAGATTATGATGGGGAAATTCCCGCGTTACCATTAAGCGTTCACTTAAAAATTGAAAATTTAAATTTTTTACCGCAAAACAGAACATCGTACGGACATATTATTATTCTGCAAAAGCCACTTAATTAAAATCACCCCCCACCCTTCCCTTGCGAACAGAAGAGCTGTAATAAATAAGTATTTTTTGCGCTACAAAGTGACATTAAAAAAAAGCGTAAAAAACGCCCCAAATCTCATTTATGAAAAATTTTTGCCTCTAAAGCGTTATTGTCGTGTTGAAATTTAATACATGTAGAAACGTAATTAATCATTTTTTGACATCATATGTATGTCGCGCGATGGCCAACTTGTATTTGAACCACATTTTAAACATGTTTCGTAAAAGTGAAAATAATAACCAGTAAAGTTATTGAGAACTTTGAAAATTTGAATAATGCCCCGATAACCATACAACCCGCTTATCCCAGGATATAACTCAGAATAAACATTCTTTTTTAAAATATGTAGATGGTCCTGAAAAGGACCTTTTTTTTTCCTTGAATTCCACTCCGAGTTTACAAGCAGCGAGATCTGTTGTCCGACATGTCTTGAGTATATAAATCATAAAATTCTTCTTCCATCGCTTCGAGTTCGTTTATCATGTTTTCTATCTCACGAATATTTATTAGTTCTTGTTCAAACCTTTCGATTTCTTCATGCATGTGGACCACGAACTCCAAGAATGCGATTCTTTCACGGATGGCCTCCATTACAATAGTGCGAAATGGAAAGTGGTATCAACTGTAAGATAGCTGAAATAGCAAGATAATCGTTCCTCTAGGCGAAGCTTCATATAGAATGTTATCTCAAAGTGCGGCTGAATGCTATTGGAAGAAGGGGTATGGTTTAACAAGCACTTCGACCAATTACAATCCTGTGAGAGAGTGTACGGCTCAAATGATTAAGTTGAAACGTACCATCTGATTTCCCATCAATTAATTTTTTTGAGTTTCTCAATGTTAGTAATTAGGATTTAAAATACTCCTAAACGAATGTTAAAGTAGGACAAGTTTTCATTACCCAGATTTCAAACGAAACCAGAACTTACCTCGTGGAGGTGGTTCATCTTAGTACTTGCATGTTAACAAACTACCACACTAGGATTTGTAGTAACGCTAAAATTAAGGTTTCTGACCCTCACATTTCCACCCCGTTGCGTGCCTCTGCCAATTACTAATGTAAGGGTACGATTCGTGCAAAAAATTTCCGATTCCTTGTTTTGGAGTGAAGGTTTTTTTTCCCTATCCTTCCTTATACTTTAATTTTGAGACTACACTAATTTGTTTTGAGTTAAAATATTTTTTCTCACTCCACTTTGAACGTAAAAAAAAAATTGCAACGTTAAAAGTACAATATCTAACCAATTTCGTACTAACTCATGTAAAATTATTAGGAGGGACGCCTTCGTACGTTTTCTAGCAATAGTTGTTCGGTAAGAATTCCCGACGGAGCTTGACAAAGGAGTGGATATTTAACCACATTGCCAATCCTAGTATAGTAATATACACTAAGGCTTAATGCTATAACAGCGGTTTCTATATACGTTCAGATGTAAACGGGAACGTTGGCTTTTGGCCGGGCACCCTTTTTAAAGAAGTAATATTCCCTGCAAATTAAATATTTGGCTCCGCCTGAGTAAAAAAAAAATGTGACGTTCATCCGGAACCCTCCCTTTATCGTCGAAGTACAAACAGTGTTTATTCTCTTTTGACCTCCACTTATTTTCCCCCATCTGAGAAATTAATAACTAAGAAATGGCCTATTTCCATAACATAACAAATGACTATTTTACAGTTTTGTTTGTACTGTTTTCCGGAATGGGCGGAACGCAGAAAGAATAAAGCAGATTATGATGGGGGAAAATCCCGCGTTACCATTAAGCGTTCACTTAAAAATTGAAATTTTTTACCGCAAAACAGAACATCGTACGGACATATTATTTTGCAAAACCTACTTAATTAAAATCACCCCCCCCCCAACCTTCCCTTGCGAACAGAAGAGCTGTAATAAATAAGTATTTTTTTCGCTACAAATTAAAAAAAAAAAAAATCGTAAAGAACGCCCCAAATCTCATTTTCGAAAAATTTGTGCCTCTAAAGCGTGTATTGTCGTGTTGGAATTTAATATTTGTTGAAACGTAATTAAACATTGTTTGACATCATATGTTTGTCGCGCGATGGCCAATTTGTATTTGAACCATTTTAAACATGTTTCGCAAAAGTGAAAATAATAACCAGTAAAGCATATTTATTGAGAACTTTGAAAATTTGAATAATGCCCCGATAACCATATTGCCAGTTTATCTTAGGATATAATTCAGAATAAACATTCTTTTTTAAAATATGTAGATGGTCCTGAAAAGGACCTTTTTTTTTCTTTTCTTGAATTCCACTCCGAGTTTACAAGCAGCGAGATCTGTTGTCCGACATGTCTTGAGTATACAAATCATAAAATGCTTCTTCCACCACTTCGAGTTCGTTTATCATGTTTTCTATCTGACGAATATTTATTAGTTCTTGTTCAAACCTTTCGATTTCTTCATGCATGTGGACCACGAACTCCAAGAATGCGATTCTTTCACGGATGGCATCCATTACAACAGTGCGAAATGGAAAGTGGTATCAACTGTAGGATAGCTGAAATACTAAGATAATCGTTCCTCTAGGCGAAGCTTTATATAGAAAGTTATCTCAAAGTTCGGCTGAATGCTATTGGAAGAAGGGGTATGGTTTAACAAGCACTTCGACCAATTACAATCCTGTGAGAGAGTGTACGGCTCAAACGATTAAGTTGAAACGTACCATCTGATTTCCCATCAATTAATTTTTTTGAGTTTCTCAATGTTAGTAATTCGGATTTAAAATACTCCTAAACGAATGTTAAAGTAGGACAACATTTCATTACCCAGACTTCAAACGAAACCAGAACTTATCTCGTGGAGGTGGTTCATCTTAGTACTTACATGTTTACAAACTACCACACTAGGATTTGTAGTAACGCTAAAATTAAGGTTTCTGACCCTCACATTTCCACCCCGTTGCGTGCCTCTGCCAATTACTAATGTAAGGGTACGATTCGTGCAAAAAATTTCCGATTCCTTGTTTTGGAGTGAAGGTTTTTTTTCCCTATCCTTCCTTATACTTTGGTTTTGAGACTACACTAATTTGTTTTGAGTTAAAATATTTTTTCTCACTCCACTTTGAACGTAACAAAAATTATAACGTTAAAAGTACAATATCTGACCAATTTCGTACTAATTCATGTAAAATTATTAGGAGGGACGCCTTCGTACGTTTTCTAGCAATAGTTGTTCGGTAAGAATTCCCGACGGAGCTTGACAAAGGAGTGGATATTTAACCACATTGCCAGCCCTAGTATGGTAATACACACTAAGGCATAATACTTTAAACAGCGGTTTCTATATATGTTCAGACATAAACGGGAACGTTGGCTTTTTGCCGGGCACTCTTTTTAAAGAAGTAATATTCCCTGCAAATTACACTCTTAATTCAAAAGAGCGAAAAAATAACTCTTAAAAAGAGTGAAATCTGTTGCGGGTGCATTCATTCTTTCTGAGTGCTAGCTTTATCAAAAAAAGACGCTTTACGAAAAAACCAAGACTAAAACTTTTCTTTATTCGCGTAAAATTCGGAAACACTCCGTTTGAGAGCGAAATATAAAAACATTCTTTAAAAGAAGGACTCAAAAACATTTTCATTGGTTCGATTCTGTCACGTGATTTTGTTTAGGGAGAATCTTCTATACCTCCACGTTAGGCTTACCCAACGTTGGTCGCGAGTACCAAGTGAATGTCGCTATCTAAATGTCTTCATTTAATGAATTTAAAAAATATTTGTTGCCGAATGAGGTTTCTGAAGGAAGTGCACAAAAACTGCATGGTAAGTGCGAAGAATTTTCTTTTTTATTAAAACTTGTAACTGTTAATATTTCTTGAACTGCTCGTATATCATTACAAATCATCCACGTGCAATGTTACGGCGAACTTTTTGTAACTTTTTCTTCCAAATGAATGAAACTTTCATCAACAATTTTATTTCGATCATCGAATCAAAAATATGACATTTGAAACAGTCGTTATCATCTTTGGTGTGTGTGTACTGTATATATATTTTAGGCAGGTGTTACAGACCCGACCATGCGCAAATCTATAGGTCGGATACCGAATCCGCTCCCGATGGTCGGAGCTCCAACCACTGCGTATATTTTAAATTAATCAAACATTGTTTTTGTGTATAATAAACTTTAAAGAGTATCATAAACTTTGTATAATACACTCATTCATATGTGTAACGGGCCATTCATTAATTCAGGGTCCTGAGGGGGAGGGGGTGGAAAATTCTCTACATACCCTTGCTTGGAGAGAGGGGGGGAGATCCATTCTTACGTAATGTTTTCCAAGCCGATATTTTATATTAGAAATCCGCGGTCAAGTGGTTTGGCAAATATTATATTTCTTTTGCTTCAGGAAGGTAAAAGTATGTATTATAGTTTGAGCTGTTTTTTACTTGTGTTTCAAAGAATGAAACGTGTAAAATATAATAAAAGAATCGCACTGTGTTTTGCATGTCTTATTTTTAATTATTATCGCATCATATACAAAAATTATTTGTCAAAAAATATTCGGTCTAGATTCCTTACAGTAAACATTTCTTTACTCAAAAATGTTTTTAAAAAAATTTAAAAAAAATGATAGTTAATTTAAGAACGATCCCAGTGATGTAATATTTGTTATTTTATTATTGTGAAGAAAAAAAAGAATCTTACCTAAGATGGGGGGGGGGGGGGAGTCTTACGTACCCTTACATAGGGGGAAGGGAAGGTCAAAAATTGCCAAAATTGTCCTTACGTAATTAATGAATGGCCTCGAAGAAACAAAATTGAATTCAAACGTATCTTGTCACAATTTATGAGTGACTTTTTAAATTAATTTGAACTGATGTAACTTTTAAAACATTATTAATGTTAAATGGCACACCGAGAATATCAATATAGAGTTTCAAAATTTTAAATCTATTTATTTCGAACTGTGTGGGTTTTTTAGTTTTATTTCAATCTTTAGATTCGGAAATGTACGTAATACTGCACGTGGGTGATTTGTAACGATGTACCAGTAGTTCAAGAAATATTACCAGTTAAAGTTTTAATAAAAAAGAAAATTCTTCGTATCTGCCATACAGTTCATGTGAAACACTAAAAACCTTTTTTTTTTTTTTTTTTTCATTTTTTAAATTAAAAAACTAATTTTTTTTTCAAATGAAATAAGTTTTAAAAACAGTTTTAAATTCAAATACACAGCATAAGCACATGAAAACACGTTTAAAAAACAATTTCACCAAAGGAGAGTGAAATGATTTTACCTATTTTATTCTAAAAAAAGAGTGAAATAGCGGCTTTCCAAAACAGAAAGCAACCACTCATTTAGGATATTAGTTTAGTCTTAAAAAGAGTGAAAAACACTTATCAAAAGTGAGTGAAATAAGCTTATCCAAAAGGAGTGAAAATAACCGCTCCGCAAAAGGAATGAAATTCACTCCTATAAGGAAAGTGCGTTTTCGACACTGGAAAGGAGTGAAAATTTACTCAGTCTGAGTTAAAATCGCTGGAATTTTTTAAGAGAGTAAATATTTGGCTCCGCCTGATTAAAAAAAAAAAAATGTGACGTTCATCCGGAACCCTCCCATTATCGTCGAAGTACAAACAGTGTTTATTCTCTTTTGACTTCCACTTATTTTCCCCCATCTGAGAAATTAATAACTAAGAAATGGCCTATTTCCATAACATAACAAATGACTATTTTACAGTTTTGTTTGTACAGTTTTCCGGAATGGGCGGAACGCACCAAGAATAAAGCAGATTATGATGGGGAAATTCCCGCGTTACCATTAAGCGTTCCCTTAAAAATTGAAAATTTAAAGTTTTTACCGCAAAACAGAACATCGTACGGACATATTATTATTTTGCAAAACCTACTTAATTAAATTCACCCCCACTCTTCCCTGTCGAACAGAAGAGCTGTAATAAATAAGTATTTTTTGCGCTACAAATTAAAATTAAAAAAAAAAAAATTCTTAAAGAACGCCCCAAATCTCATTTTCGAAAAATTTGTGTCTCTAAAGCGTCTATTGTCGTGTTGAAATTTAATACATGTTGAAACGTAATTAATCATTTTTTGACATCATATGTATGTCGCGCGATGGCCAACTTGTATTTGAACCACATTTTAAACATGTTTCGTAAAAGTGAAAATAATAACCAGTAAAGTTATTGAGAACTTTGAAAATTTGAATAATGCCCCGATAACCATACAACCCGCTTATCCCAGGATATAACTCAGAATAAACATTCTTTTTTAAAATATGTAGATGGTCCTGAAAAGGACCTTTTTTTTTTTCTGGAATTCCACTCCGAGTTTACAAGCAGCGAGATCTGTTGTCATGTCTTGAGTATAGAAATCATAAAATGCTTCTTCCATCGCTTCGAGTTCGTTAATCATGTTTTCTATCTGACGAATATTTATTAGTTCTTGTTCAAACCTTTCGATTTCTTCATGCATGTGGACCACGAACTCCAAGAATGCGATTCTTTCACGGATGGCATCCATTAAAACAGTGCGAAATGGAAAGTGGTATCAACTGTAAGATAGCTGAAATAGCAAGATAATCGTTCCTCTAGGCGAAGCTTTATATAGAATGTTATCTCAAAGTGCGGCTGAATGCTATTGGAAGAAGGGGTATGGTTTAACAAGCACTTCGACCAATTACAATCCTGTGAGAGAGTGTACGGCTCAAGCGATTAAGTTGAAACGTACCATCTGATTTCCCATCAATTAATTTTTTTGAGTTTCTCAACGTTAGTAATTAGGATTTAAAATACTCCTAAACGAATGTTAAAGTAGGACAAGTTTTCATTACCCAGATTTTAAACGAAACCAGAACTTACCTCGTGGAGGTGGTTCATCTTAGTACTTACATGTTTACAAACTACCACACTAGGATTTGTAGTAACGCTAAAATTAAGGTTTCTGACCCTCACATTTCCACCCCGTTGCGTGCCTCTGCCAATTACTAATGTAAGAATACGATTAGGGCAAAAAATTTTCCGATTCTTTGTTTTGGAGTGAAGGTTTTTTTTTTCCTATCCTTCCTTATACTTTGGTTTTGGGACTACACTAATTTGTTTTGAGTTAAAATACTTTGTCTCACTGCACTTTGAACGTAACAAAAATTACAACGTTAAAAGTACAATATCTGACCAATTTCGTACTAATTCATGTAAAATTATTAGGAGGGACGCCTTCGTACGTTTTCTAGCAATAGTTGTTCGGTAAGAATTCCCGACGGAGCTCGACAAAGGAGTGGATATTTAACCACATTGCGAGCCCTAGTATGGTGATATACACTAAGGCATAATGCTTTAAACAGCAGTTTCTATATATGTTCAGACGTAAACGGGAACGTTGGCTTTTTGCCGGGCACTCTTTTTAAAGAAGTAATATTCCCTGCAAATTAAATATTTGGCTCCGCCTGATTTAAAAAAAAAAAAAAAAAAATGTGACGTTTATCCGGAACCCTCCCTTTATCGTCGAAGTACAAACAGTGTTTATTCTCTTTTGACTTCCACTTATTTTCCCCCATCTGAGAAATTAATAACTAAGAAATGGCCTATTTCCATA
The DNA here is from genome assembly GCF_026930045.1 of Uloborus diversus. NCBI lineage: Eukaryota > Metazoa > Arthropoda > Arachnida > Araneae > Uloboridae > Uloborus > Uloborus diversus. The sequence continues at coordinate 825,461 of NW_026558098.1, read as the reverse complement.
ACATAACAAATGACTATTTTACAGTTTTGTTTGTGCAGTTTTCCGGAATGGGCGGAACGCACCAATAATAAAGCAGATTATGATGGGGAAATTCCCGCGTTACCATTAAGCGTTCACTTAAAAATTAAAAATTTATACCGCAAAACAGAAAATCGTACGGACATATTATTATTTTGCAAAACCTACTTAATTAAAATCACCCCCCACGCTTCCCTTGCGAAAAGAAGAGCTGTAATAAATAAGTATTTTTTGCGCTACAAATTAAAATTAAAAAAAAAAAATTCTTAAAGAACGCCCCAAATCTCATTTTCGAAAAATTTGTGTCTCTAAAGCGTCTATTGTCGTGTTGAAATTTAATACATGTTGAAACGTAATTAATCATTTTTTGACATCATATGTATGTCGCGCGATGGCCAACTTGTATTTGAACCACATTTTAAACATGTTTCGTAAAAGTGAAAATAATAACCAGTAAAGTTATTGAGAACTTTGAAAATTTGAATAATGCCCCGATAACCATACAACCCGCTTATCCCAGGATATAACTCAGAATAAACATTCTTTTTTAAAATATGTAGATGGTCCTGAAAAGGACCTTTTTTTTTCTTGAATTCCACTCCGAGTTTACAAGCAGCGAGATCTGTTGTCCGACATGTCTTGAGTATAGAAATCATAAAATTCTTCTTCCATCGCTTCGAGTTCGTTTATCATGTTTTCTATCTCACGAATATTTATTAGTTCTTGTTCAAACCTTTCGATTTCTTCATGCATGTGGACCACGAACTCCAAGAATGCGATTCTTTCACGGATGGCCTCCATTACAATAGTGCGAAATGGAAAGTGGTATCAACTGTAAGATAGCTGAAATAGCAAGATAATCGTTCCTCTAGGCGAAGCTTCATATAGAATGTTATCTCAAAGTGCGGCTGAATGCTATTGGAAGAAGGGGTATGGTTTAACAAGCACTTCGACCAATTACAATCCTGTGAGAGAGTGTACGGCTCAAACGATTAAAGTGAAACGTACCATCTGATTTCCCATCAATTAATTTTTTTGAGTTTCTCAATGTTAGTAATTAGGATTTAAAATACTCCTAAACGAATGTTAAAGTAGGACAAGTTTTCATTACCCAGATTTCAAACGAAACCAGAACTTACCTCGTGGAGGTGGTTCATCTTACTACTTACATGTTTACAAACTACCACACTAGGATTTGTAGTAACGCTAAAATTAAGGTTTCTGACCCTCACATTTCCACCCCGTTGCGTGCCTCTGCCAATTACTAATGTAAGGATACGATTCGTGCAAAAAAATTTCCGATTCCTTGTTTTGGAGAGAAGGTTTTTTTTTCCTATCCTTCCTTATACTTTGGTTTTGAGACTACACTAATTTGTTTTGAGTTAAAATATTTTTTCTCACTCCACTTTGAACGTAACAAAAATTGCAACGTTAAAAGTACAATATCTGACAAATTTCGTACTAATTCATGTAAAATTATTAGGAGGGACGCCTTCGTACGTTTTCTAGCAATAGTTGTTCGGTAAGAATTCCCGACGGAGCTTGACAAAGGAGTGGATATTTAACCACATTGCCAGCCCTAGTCTGGTAATATACACTAAGGCATAATACTGTAAACAGCGGTTTCTATATATGTTCAGACGGGAACGTTGGCTTTTTGCCGCGCACTCTTTTTAAAGAAGTAATATTCCCTGCAAATTAAATATTTGGCTCCGCGTAATTAAAAAAAAATGTGACGTTCATCCGGAACCCTCCCTTTATCGTCGAAGTACAAACAGTGTTTATTCTCTTTTGACTTCCACTTATTTTCCCCCATCTGAGAAATTAATAACTAAGAAATGGCCTATTTCCATAACATAACAAATGACTATTTTACAGTTTTGTTTGTACAGTTTTCCGGAATGGGCGGAACGCACCAAGAATAAAGCAGTATATGATGGGGAAATTCCCGCGTTACCATTAAGCGTTCACTTAAAAATTGAAAATTTAAATTTTTTACCGCAAAACAGAACATCGTACGGACATATTATTATTCTGCAAAAGCCACTTAATTAAAATCACCCC